>NC_056727.1:562596388-562758888 GCF_019279795.1 Protopterus annectens
GACATTGCATTGCAGCATAAGGGGATGCTGCATTCCAGGGGTGTAGCTAGGATTTTCAAATTTGTACTGACAGCTCTCAAACTGCTACCCCCCTCCCCAGCCAAGCTACGGCCATTCTCGTAATTCACGGTTCGCTCTTTTAGTGTCGATGAAGAGGCATTTGCTGTAATGCCTCTTCAGTAATATAATATAAATTCACTCAAACTCGGTTCCTTGAATTGAAAATTAACCTGAAATGTCAGTTCTTTGAAAAATGTAGCATGGTAGTTGGGGTAGAGACTTTATGCTTTTGTTTTCTGTAACTAAGGTACAGGTTTTGAGCTTGAGTAAATTACTAACAACCTGCTACCACTAACTATGATGTTTCATTCACACACACACCCCTACCTACCTCTTAGTGCAAGAAATATGGACAAAGCCTAAAATAAACAGGGACAGATATTAAATAATGTTCTCGTGAACTTAGAAAGTTGCTAGAATAACAGGATTTGTGCTAGTATGAATTTTTCTAAAGGACATGAAGTCCGAAGCTCAAATGTCTGTCATTATTTAGCAACTTCAGCCTTCAATGATTTTCTAGAAAATCACAAAATTTATGAGGAACAGACAAAAAATATGGGGCAAAAATCTGGACATTCTGCAAAATGTGGACAGTTGAGAGGTATGCTACCTACCACACACACACACACACACACACACACACACACACACACACACACACACACACACACACACACACACACACAAAACACCTCTCAACCTCTTACAGCAACAAACTCATAAATAAAACTGAGGCAAAGGCCCAAAAATAAGGACATTTTTTTTAAATATTGCTCTTATAAACTTAGAAAGATAATAGAATAGTAGTAGTTCTTGCATCAGTACAAATTTTCTGAAAGGTATGAAATCTGAAACTGAAATGTCTGCATTATTTTCTAACTTCAGTCTTTAACAATTTTCTACTAATTTGCCAGAAAACTGCAATTTTATGAAAAACGGACCAAAAATGTGATGCAAAAATATAAAATTGCCAGACAATACAGCTGGGAACCTGTCAAAGGAGGGACACCATTTTAATATGAGCACAGTTAACTTAGAGCAGCTGACAAAATTAGAGAATCTACATGCATTTCTGAAATAAAAGTAATGTATAACTCTGATCATTACAGTTATTTATAAAAGTAAAGTAAACCCTCTATGTTTTCTTCCAAAATTGCTATTTTGTGGAGGGATCATTAGGGCAAGAGCAACATTTTGAGCCAAAATCAGGGACAGTTGAGGTTTGGCTATGCCTAATTCTATAAAGCAATTTATTTGCATGTACCTCTCAACCTGTTAATGCAATAAATCTGGACAAGGCCAGATATATTGAGGGAACATATAAACAGTACTAAAAATTGCTCTTGTATAAACTGGGACAGTTGATAGAACAGGTCTTATTTTAGCATGCATTTTTCTGAAGGTTATAAAGTCTGAAACTAGTGTGTCATTATTTAGTGACTTAATTCCTAAATCATTTGCCAGAAAACCACAAATTGAGGAACAAACCAAAAATAAGAAGCAAAAAATCTATTAATTCTTTGAAAATCTGGACAGTTGGGAGGTATAGTTCAGCTGGGGCTGTCTAAGTTCGCCGCCCTTCCCCCCTCACAAAACCATGGTCAAATGGAGCCTCCCCCTGCAGCCATTCCAATGATCCATTACTTTGCTATTTCACTCCATTTACCATAAACACTAATGTGCATACTGATTTACTTCTATGATGATTTGAACTTCATTTGAAAGTTTTATTTTGCATTTTACAGCACAAACACTAAGACATCTGCTAAACAAACTTGGCATTAAAACTTCTCTGCCCTTGAAACTCACATTCATTGAAACAACATTAAAACCCACATTCAAAGAAAAATACATTTACCCGTGGCAGATAAAAATTAATTCTGGGCTGCTTTTAAATCATAGGCCCCTTGCATATGAAACATACATGTGCTCTTTGATACACCTTCCTATTGCTTTAAACATTTTTCCAGTAAACAATGAAACAAAACTGCCCAATTCAGAACATTTCCATCATAAAAGTCTAGTCAAACTTTTACAGTCCACCATTATCAGTAAATAATATGCACAATCTCTGAAGTAGTAAAAAAGTCATCTAAATAATTCCACGTTAAATAATTCTAACTAATGAAGAGGTTGCTGCTAGCAATCACCTTTATATTTCATGACTTCACCGAAAAATAAAGTGTCTGATGCCCCTGAGGAATAAATTGCCTAAATTACATTAATAATAAGCTAGTAATATTGCAATAGGAAATGGATGGCAAACTGATAACAGGCTCATAGTTAGTGTCTTAACTTTCAGTACAGCAGCATTCACCCCTTATGGGAGTAGAACCAACAACCTTCTGCATTAAAAGCAAGTACACAACATTTTGTGCTACTAGCAATGTGAGCCGACTTAGCATAATCAGCACTAAACTTCTCTTCCCCTGCAGCTCTCAGCTCCTTGTAAAATCTACAATACTCAACTACTTCTCAACTTCAGCACAAGAAGTCTGGAAAAAGCCAAATTTATTGGGGTGGGTCAAAAGGGCAAAAACAGGAACACATTAAACATTGCTTGTATAATCTTGGAAAGCTGCTAGAATAAAATGCTGTGTTACCATCATACATTTTACTGCCAAGGTCACTGTGCAAAATAGTCAGAACAACATACCACTATGCCAAATCACCTGCTTTGTGAAAGAGAGGAAGACTGAAACTTAAATGGCTATCATTTAATGAATTCAGTTCTCACCATAGCTGTCAACCTCTTAGCACAAAACACCTGGACAAACCCAGTAATGAGGGAATACAGCCCTCAAACATATTCAGTGAATTCAGTTCTTGCCATAGCTGTCAACCTTAGCACAAAAAACCTGGACAAAGCCAATAACAGGGTATTACAGTCCCAAAAATAAGGACAAATTTCAAATAGTCATAAACTTAAAAAAATGCTATAAAAAGGTTGTGTTAGTATATATTTATTGCTAGAATAAAACATTGTTTTACTATGTCACAAACACAGGGATAAGATGCAGACTCCACACAGAAGGCACCCCAACCAAGAATCAAACCAGAAAACCTATAGCTGTGAGGCAACAACACTGCCACTGCACCATCAAATATGTAAGGAAGTAAACATTCAGAAACCTGAAGTCTGAAATTTAAATGCCTGTCAATTTGTTAATCAGGACAGTCTGACTTGGAACAAAAAAAAAAAACAATTCTCAGCAGAGGCCCAGGAAAAAATAATGCAGACAGGTCTTTGTAACATGGGAGGACACAAAAGCAAACCCACACAAACACAGGGAGAAGATACAGATCCCCCCCCCCACAAAGAAGGCACCTCAGCCAAGAACCAAACCCAAGAACCTACAGCTGTGAGACATCAATGCTACGTTGCTACCACTGCACCATCAAATTTCAAGCATTGCAATATTTAAATACCACAGATACGATACAGATATTGATCAGATCAAATATGAGGCAAAAATCTGCAATTTTTTTACAAATGGTGGAAGGTAGGGAATTCAGGTCTTTAACACCTGCATACAAGGTACAGGGTTCAAGCCTGAGGTATTCCCTACTGCACCACCATGACTAATCACCAGTACATCCCACCTGGGGCATTTTCTCACACACACACACACACACACACACACACACACACACACACACACACACACACACACACACACACACACACACACAAATATTACTCACCAATCCTCTCCTGCTCTGGTCTTCCGAAACTCACCAACCCTTCTAAATAGTCTCCAGAACAATCCTCTCCCGCTCTGGTCTTCCAAACCTTCTAAATAGTCTCCAAAACAATCCTCTCCCCCTTGTGTAATGGCTAAATAGTCCATAACGCTAATCCTCTCCCGCTCATGTAACGGCTGGAAATACATGCGCACATGCGCGGTGAGCTCCATTCCAACTGGCTGATGTCATCGTGCAGTAAAGCGTGAAAAACAAACATTTAAAAAGCTACCCCCCCTTCTAAATAAGTTGTACTGAAATCAGTACAGTGCGTATGCCTCCCGACGTCCCTGCTGCATTCCTGAGTGCATCACCCTTTGGATGAGATGTTAAATGGAATTCCCATCTGCCTGAGTTGGTGGTAGTAGCTCAGGTAGCTGTAAAAGATCCCATGGTAACTATCGAAAAGAGTAGGGGTCCTTTATTATGTAGAAATATTTACACATATTTACAAATATATACAGATCAATATATTCATGTATTTAGATATTTACAGGAAAAAATATACATACATTTCTACAAAATGTCCATATCATATACTTATTGACCCCCACTTCTTTTTCCATAACCACCACTTAATTTTCCTTAATATGTTTGGAATAACCCAATTTCCTTTAAACAAAATCTCATTCAATCTTTTATTCCAAATAAACCAAATAATACAAACCTTTTTTTGTCCAATTTCTTATTTAAAACTTCATAGGTTCATAGGTAGGTAGTAGGCTATCTGCCCGAGGGCATTTATAAGCCTTGCCAGAGTGTGTCAGCTTTTGCCGCCCCATTGATTAATTAACTGATTCTCTGTCAAGCAGAGCCAGTGAAGTGATCCTAGGGGTGTATTTTCTGTTACCCATCCACTTGTCAAGGTTTCTCTTGAAGAGTGTTAGTGAGGGGCTCTGCCTGATGTAATTTGGAATTTTGTTCCAAAGCATGGGGAGTCTCTGTGACAGGAATCTATCCCTCCAGCATGTTCTATTTATTGTTGTGGCGAGGTTTAGCTCACTAAAGCGTGTGGCTTGCAGTGACTTGGATTTCTTTAGGTGGAGCATGTCCATCAATTCTAAGTTGGATATGGCTTTATAAGTCAGGCAGAGATCACCTCTGAGTAAGCGATATGCCACTGAGTACAGCCGGAGTTTTTTCAGTCGGGCTGCATAGGACATATGTTTGAGACCAGTAATCCTCTTGGTGAGGTACTTTTGTGGTCTTTCCAGCTGTTGGAAGTGTCTTGTGAAGTACATCCCAAATGGGGCATTGTACTCTATGATAGGTCTAATGAGTGATGAGTAGAGTGGCACTATAACCTCTTTATTTCTAGATGCGAACCCTTTAGTAATTAGATGGGCCACATAGAAGGATTTCCTAACTACTTTGGCAATATGATTGTCAGAGCTTGCTATCTACCTGGGTCTCCAGATCTCTTATTACCTCTTCTGTATTAAGGGGGCTGCCACCCATGCGGTAATTTGTGGGTGTTTTGTTTTTCCCAAACAGGATGATTATGCATTTTTTGGCATTTTGCTTGAGGCCATGACTTTGACACCAGGTGTCCGTCGCAGTAAGGCCCTTTTGGAGGATGTCCATGTCAGCCAGAGAGTCAATTATGGCTCCCAGTTTGCAGTCATCGGCGAACTTGGTTAGACATAGTCCTCCTGTGTTTGCCTGTACTTCTGAGAAGTATATGCCGAACAGTAGGAGTCTCAGGACCGAGCCTTGCAGAACACCACTTGTGACTGGTTTAGAGTCAGACCTGGAGCCCGCTATTCTTACCTTGTGAGTTCTGTCTGTAAGCCAGTTGGCAACCCATCTCGTGATGTAGGGGTTTATGTTCAGGCTGGTGAGTTTTTCTGTAATACCCGAGTGGGGAATGGTGTCGAAAGCCTTGGCGAGGTCAAGGTAGGTTGTGTGAACCACCTTTCCCTCATCTATGGCCTTGGTGACTGTTTCAAAGAAGTCAACCAGGTTTAGTAGGCATGATCTGCCTTTAACAAAGCCGAACTGGGTTGGGTCAAGTGTTTAGAGGTTCCCAATGTCTTTGTTAATGAGTTCCATGATGATGCACTCCATAGCCTTGCAGACCAGGCTAGTCAGGCTTATGGGGCGATAGTTACCAGGGTCAGTTGTGGCCCCTCCTTTGTGGAGAGGAATAACCATTGCTGTGCGCCATTCTATGGGCACATAGCCTGTGGAGAGGCTGAGGTTGACCAGCATGTTTAGATGGGGGGTTAGTTTGTTCTGTAGTTTGTGCAAGACGCAGCCTGGGACACCATCTGGTCCCATTGATGCTGTGTTTTTGGCTTTTGAAAGGGCTGTTTTCACCTGTGCATCTGTGATTTTTGGGACACTACACTTTTCCGGTATTGTTGTAGGCACTTTTGGAGGTGAGAGGGGAGTGAAGTTTGCACTGAATCTATCTGCCAGGATGTTGGCAATATCAGTAGGTTCAGTATATTTTGTGCTATTTTGCACTAGTTCAGTGCATATCTGTGAGTCGCCACTTAGATTCTTATCATAGCTAAAGAAGTTTTGTGGTTATCTTTTGAATCCTTGGCTATTTTTCTTTCGAAGTTAGCCTTGGATGATTTCATGAGGGACCTCAGTTTCTTACTGATACTGCTCAGGGATGTCTTTCCTTCTTGGGATTTGCTTTTTTTCTGAACTAGTTTCCTCCTTCTATTGTATAGCCTGTTTACTGCAGGGGTCCACCAAACTGGTTACCTTCTCTTAGAGGAGTGAGTCTTGGTTTTGCTAGGGATGGCATGATCCATGCATCCTTGTAGGTGCTCATAGAGTGCATTTGTAAAGTTTTCTGCATATTGGGTAGCGTTATCCTTCAGCATGGGGGCTGTGAAACTTACCACCTCTGTCTTAAGTAAGGTGAAGTTTATTTTAGAAAAGTTTTTTACTGTGGTTTCCTTAGTTGGGGGGTGGAGGTGGGGTGTGGACATCCAGAATGATTAGTTTATGGTCTGATCTAACCAGTGACGGGTTGACCTCCAGTGTGGAACACCTGTCGCCCATGTTGGTGATGACCAGGTCTAATATGTTTTCACCTCTGGTACAGGAGTTTACCAGCTGATCCAGGGCATTTGAGGTGATGAATTCCAGGAAGCGCTGGGCCTGGGAATTTGTACTTGAGTAATTTTTCCAGTGAATGGTAGGGTAATTGAAATCGCCCAATATCAGGGCGTTTGGTAGGACCTTCATGTTTTCCAGTGTCTCCCGAAAGGCGGAGTGGTGGTACTGGGTCATGGATGGTGATCTGTAGCAAACCACAATTTGCATTGCAGATTTGCCTGAAGTTAGTTGCACATGGATGATCTCAGAGGTATCATGCTGCGCCACTAACCTGTAGGTGTAGGTATCCTTGATGAATATGGATACACCCCCTCCTTTTGTGTTTCGGTCCGTGTTCTGTGGCCGAAATGTGTAGTATGAGTTGTAGCCTGGTAGTGCTGGGGTGCTCTCTGGAGCCTGGAACCAGGTTTCAGGTACTGCACAGATGTCGACGTTCTCCATACTGAGGAGTACTTCGAGTGCGTGCATTTTGAGATTTAAAATCCTGGCGTTGAGTAGCATAACCCTCAGTTTTTTTGTTAATTGTGCTGTTTACGGAGGTGGGTTTGACTTTTGAGCTTTGCCTAAAAAAGGCACTATGGAGGCAGCAAGAGCCTTGGCCAGTATTCGAAAGCCTAGGGGTGACAGGTGCAAGCCGTCTTTTGTGAAGCAACGTGGCTTGTCGAGCTTGTCGTCCCAGGCTGACAGACACTGGATCCCCTTTGAATGACACCAGAAGCTTAGCCAATTGTTGAAATTGATTATTTTTTCTTTATACTGAGGTATCATTCTTGGTGAGGGGAGGATGCTACTCAGGGTAAGGGTCATACCAACCTGGGCTACATGATCAGAGAGCTCTTCCATGTCTCTTTTCATGTAGTCCAGGGAGGTACGTCTCAGGTCATTCACACCAACATGAACAATGACAGAGTAATATTTGTACTTGTTCTGGAGTGACCTGAGTGCTTGTGTTGTGTGGCGGATTCTGGCTCCCGACAGGCAGCTAACAGTAACCTTCTGCTTGTCCAGCCTAGTGAGTGGGATGTCAGTGTGCCTGACTATAGAGTCACCTGTTACTAGTGTGTTAGGTATGTTATTTTGCCTTAAGGGCTGTGATTGTGCGGCACACAGATTTTGTGTTTTATGTGTTGTCTGGTTTGTGACAGGAAGTGCAGGTTGTTTGGGTGTCTGCTTTGGAGGTCTCTAATGCTTTTGCAGGTTTTTATTTATAGCCTCCGAGTATGATTTTGTGCATTTATGTATATTTTTGCCAGTGCTGTTTTAGTAGGTCTGTGTGTGGCTGGAGTTGTGGTGCAAGTGTTAACCTTCTCCTCTTGACTGTCTGTTCCAGTCTTGGGTGAAGACAGCTTAGCTTCCAGTTTGGCTGTATAATTGCATCTCTCAACTGTTAAACTAGGAAAAGTGCTAGAATATAAGCAAAAAGGGGAATCAGAGTTAGGAAATATAGTTATTTATGTATTTGTTTATTTGCTTGTTTGTTTACCTGAGTAGTACACTGATCCCAGTGGACCACTTAATTTTCCTTAATATGTTTGGAATAACCCAATTTCCTTTAAACAAAATCTCATTCAATCTTTTATTCCAAATAAACCAAATAATACAAACCTTTTTTGTCCAATTCCTTATTTAAAACTTCATAGGTTCATAGGTATGTACTAGGCTATCTGCCCGAGGGCATTTATAAGCCTAGCTAGAGTGTGTCGGCTTTTGCCGCCCCATTGATTAATTAACTGATTCTCTGTCAAGCAGAGCCAATGAAGTGATCCCAGGGGTGTATTTTCTTGAAGAGTGTTAGTGAGGGGCTCTGCCTGATGTAATTTGGAATTTTGTTCCAAAGCATGGGGAGTCTCTGTGACAGGAATCTATCCCTCCAGCATGTTCTATTTATTGTTGTGGCGAGGTTTAGCTCACTAGAGCGTGTGGCTTGCAGTGACTTGGATTTCTTTAGGTGGAGTATGTCTATCAATTCTGAGTTGGATATGCCTTTATAAGTCAGGCAGAGATCATCTCTGAGTAAGCGATATGCCACTGAGTACAGCCGGAGTTTTTTAAGTCGGGCTGCATAGGACATATGTTTGAGACCAGTAATCCTCTTGGTGAGGTACTTTTGTGGTCTTTCCAGCTGTTGGAAGTGTCTTGTGAGCTACATCCCAAATGGGGCATTGTACTCTATGTTAGGTCTAATGAGTGATGAGTAGAGTGGCACTATAACCTCTTTATTTCTAGATGCAAACCCTTTAGTAATTAGATGGACCACATAGAAGGATTTCCTAACTACTTTGGCAATATGATTGTCAAAGGAGGGCTTGCTATCTACCTGGGTCTCCAGATCTCTTATTACCTCTTCTGTATTAAGGGGGCTGTCACCCATGTAGTAATTTGTGGGTGTTTTGTTTTTCCCAAACAGGATGATTATGCATTTTTTGGCATTTTGCTTGAGGCCATGACTCTGACACCAGGTGTCCATCTCAGTAAGGCCCTTTTGGAGGATGTCCATGTCAGCCAGAGAGTCAATTATGGCTCCCAGTTTGCAGTCATCGACGAACTTGGTTAGCCATAGTCCTCCTGTGTTTGCCTGTACTTCTGAGAAGTATATGCCGAACAGTAGGAGTCCCAGGACCAAGCCTTGCAGGACACCACTTGTGACTGGTTTAGAGTCAGACCTGGAGCCCGCTATTCTTACCGTGTGAGTTCTGTCTGTAAGCCAGTTGGCAACCCATCTCGTGATGTAGGGGTTTATGTTCAGGCTGGTGAGTTTTTCTGTAATACCCGAGTGGGGAATGGTGTTGAAAGCCTTGGCAAGGTCAAGGTAGGCTGTGTGAACCACCTTTCCCTCGTCTATGGCCTTGGTGACTGTTTCAAAGAAGTCAACCAGGTTTAGTAGGCATGATCTGCCTTTAACAAAGCCGAACTTGGTTGGGTCAAGTGTTTGGAGGTTCCCAATGTCTTTGGTAATGAGTTCCATGATGATGCGCTCCATAGCCTTGCAGACCAGGCTAGTCAGGCTTATGGGACGATAGTTACCAGGGTCAGTTGTGGCCCCTCCTTTGTGGAGAGGAATAACCATTGCTGTGCGCCATTCTATGGGCACATAGCCTGTGGAGAGGCTGAGGTTGAACAGCGTGTTTAGATGGGGGGTTAGTTTGTTCTGTAGTTTGTGCAAGACGCAGCCTGGGACACCATCTGGTCCCATTGATGCTGTGTTTTTGGCTTTTGAAAGGGCTGTTTTCACCTGTGCATCTGTGATTTTTGGGACACTACACTTTTCCGGTATTGTTGTAGGCACTTTTGGAGGTGAGAGGGGAGTGAAGTTTGCACTGAATCTATCTGCCAGGATGTTGGCAATATCAGTAGGTTCAGTATATTTTGTGCTATTTTGCACTAGCTCAGAGCATAACTGCGAGTTGTCACTTAGATTCTTAACATAGCTAAAGAAGTTTTGTGGTTATCTTTTGAATCCTTGGCTATTTTTCTTTCGAAGTTAGCCTTGGATGATTTCATGAGGGTCCTCAGTTTCTTACTGATACTGATCAGGGATGTCTTTCCTTCTTGAGATTTGTTTTTTTTCTGAACTAGTTTCCTCCTTCTATTGTATAGCCTGTTTACTGCAGGGGTCCACAAAACTGGTTACCTTCTCTTAGAGGAGTGAGTCTTGGTTTTGCTAGGGATGGCATGATCCATGCATCCTTGTAGGTTCTCATAGAGTGCATTTGTAAAGTTTTCTGCATATTGGGTAGCGTTATCCTTCAGCATGGGGGCTGTGAAACTTACCACCTCTGTCTTAAGTAAGGTGAAATTTACTTTAGAAAAGTTTTTTACTGTGGTTTCCTTAGTTGGGGGGTGGGGGTGGGGTGTGGACATCCAGAGTGATTAGTTTATGGTCTGATCTAACCAGTGACGGGTTGACCTCCAGTGTGGAACACCTGTCGCCCATGTTGGTGATGACCAGGTCTAATATGTTTTCACCTCTGGTAGGGGAGTTTACCAGCTGATCCAGGGCATTTGAGTTGATGAATTCCAGGAAGCGCTGGGCCTGGGAATTTGCACTTGAGTCATTTTTCCAGTGAATGGTAGGGTAATTGAAATCGCCCAATATCAGGGCGTTTGGTAGGACCTTCATGTTTTCCAGTGTCTCCCGAAAGGCGGAGTAATGGTCCTGGGTCATGGATGATGATCTGTAGCAGGCCACAATTTGCATTGCAGATTTGTCTGAAGTTAGTTGCACATGGATGATCTCAGAGGTATCATGCTGTGCCACTAACCTGGAGGTGTAGCTATCCTTGATGAATATGGATACACCCCCTCCTTTTGTGTTTCGGTCCATGTTCTGTGGCCAAAATGTGTAGTATGAGTTGTAGCCTGGTAGTGCTGGGGTGCTCTCTGGAGCCTGGAGCCAGGTTTCAGGTACTGCACAGATGTCGACGTTCTCCATACTGAGGAGTACTTTGAGTGCGTGCATTTTGAGATTTAAAATCCTGGCATTGAGTAGCATAACCCTCAGTTTTTTTGTTAATTGTGCTGTTTACGGAGGTGGGTTTGACTTTTGAGCTTTGCCTAAAAAAGGCACTATGGAGGCAGCAAGAGCCTTGGCCAGTATTCGAAAGCCTAGGGGTGACAGGTGCAAGCTGTCTCTTGCGAAGCAACATGGCTTGTTGAGCATGTCGTCCCAGGCTGATAGACACTGGATCCCCTTTGAATGACACCAGAAGCTTAGCCAATTGTTGAAATTGATTATTTTGTCTTTATACTGAGGTATCATTCTTGGTGAGGGGAGGATGCTACTCAGGGTCAGGGTCATACCAACCTGGGCTACATGATCAGAGAGCTCTTCCATGTCTCTTTTCATGTAGTTCAGGGAGGTACGTCTCAGGTCATTCACACCAACATGAACAATGACAGAGTCCTATTTGTACTTGTTCTGGAGTGACCTGAGTGCTTGTGTTATGTGACAGATTCTGGCTCCCGACAGGCAGCTAACAGTAACCGTCTGCTTGTCCAGCCTAGTGAGTGAGACGTCAGTGTGCCTAACTATAGAGTCACCTATTAGTAGTGTGTTAGGTATGTTATTTTGCCTTAAGGGCTGTGATTGTGCGGCACACAGATTTTGTGTTTTATGTGTTGTCTGGTTTGTGACAGGAAGTGCAGGTTGTTTGGGTGTCTGCTTTGGAGGTCTCTAATGCTTTTGCAGGTTTTTATTTATAGCCTCCAAGTATGATTTTGTGTATTTATGTGTATTTTTGCCAGTGCTGTTTTAGTAGGTCTGTGTGTGGCTGGAGTTGTGGTGCAAGTGTTAACCTTCTCCTCTTGACTGTCTGTTTCAGTCTTGGGTGGAGACAGTATAAAAATCAAAAACGGTCGTAGGTAAAAGCAAGTTGTGAAAGTGCTCACCATTTTCTGTTTTCTGTTTTGTCTGTCAATAAATGTTCTCAGTGTGCTAGCTCGGTGCATTTTCTTTCATTTTGTTTGGGTGGAGACAGCTTAGCTTCCAGTTTGGCTGTATAATTGCATCTCTCGCATATGTTAGTGTTTTGTGGTAGGAGGAGAGGGTTGTCTGTGTACATGAGGCAGTTGTAACATTACCTCAGGCTACCCAGATTCACCAGCTGGACTGGAGAGTGCACCTGAAGTTGCCATTTGGTCATGCCTGAATAGTAGGGTGAGCTGCTTAGTCACTTGGTTGGTGAGGGGTGAATAAAGAGCCTTGCCCTGCTGGCAATCAGTGTCAGGGTATATTAGTTCTTGCTATTAGGTCTGAGCAAGTGCTGAGCTGTAAGATGCTTTCTGAGTGCTTAGGTTGAGAGTTAGACTAGTTTCAAGAGAAAAACTGAAGAAGAGACTTAGTGGAGCCAGGAATAATTTAACCGTAGCTAACCGGCACTGCCCGGCACAAAACCGTGCAAAAGCTGTTTTTATAGTAGGGAAATGAAAGAGATAGAAATTAGCCCAAAATGGCCAATAAACTACTAACTTCTGGGTTGGAACCACTCCTCTAGCGACAGATAGGTTGCTCAAAACTCCCGTCTCTCACAGGTGAACAGAGAAACTTCCTTCTATCCAACTCAGGAACTAGTATCACAGCCCTGAATTCAGCACTAGCCTGAAAACTGGACTATACTAGCTTAGAAAGGGGGGAAACAAGGAATTTTTTTGTTTTTTTGAAAAGATAAGGCAAAAACAGTAAAAAATACACTTAAAACAGCTTTAAACGACTACAAACAATCAGAAAAGGCTATCGCACTTTAGTGTGTAGCCTACAACAGTTAAACAAATTATTTAAACAAAAAACAACTTTTTAAAAGTGCAGGCAGTCAAATAAGTACAATATGTGAAAAAAACAAGCTTTTAAATCACAATAAACATTGGAAAATCTGCATTTAGGCAGAAAACAGTTAAGTACAGCAAGAAAGTACAGAAAACTGATACTTAATCACTCCAAAGTCTCTCTCCTAAGCTAGAAGGCTTGTATTAGTTTAAGGCTTTCTAGTGCTACCCAGTAGGTTAGATACAGGAAAGATGGGAAACAAGCGCAGATGTGGTCTTTTAAACCAGAACGTTTACAATTTCTGGGCCAAGAACCTCCCCTCTCATGGCATACAGGCTACTTAGTGCTTACCACTCTCACTGATAAGCTAGAAGGCTTTCCTCCAGCACAGAAAGGTTTGTGGGGCTCAGAAGCTTACCAACAGTTCTGGATACAGCGACTCTGTATCTGGACTAGGCTAGTTACAGGAAAGGTGGGAAACAAGCGCAAGTGCAGCTTTTAAACCAGAACATTGAAAGAGATGGAAAAAACTGCCCAAACGGCCAATAGCTACAATTTCTGGGCCAGGAACCACTCCTCTTGTGGTAGATAGGCTACCTAATGCTTACCACTCCCACTGATAAGCTAGAAGGCTTCCCTCCAACACAGAAAGGCTTGGGGGGCACAGAAGCTTACAAAGAGTCCTGGAATACAGCAAATCTGTACCTGGACTAGACTAGTTACAGGAAAGGCAGGGAACAAGTACAAACATAGGCTTTTAAGCCAGCAAGTTGAAAGAGATGGAAAACTGCCCAAACGGCCAAATAAACTACAATTTCTGGGCCAAAACTCACTCTTCCCATGGAGGATAGGCTACCTAGTGCTTACCACTCCTACTGATAAGCTAGAAGACTTTCCTCCAACACAGAAAGGCTTGGGGGCTCAGAAGCTTACTAAAAATCCTGGATACAGCAACTCGATAACCGGACCAGGCTAGTTATAGGAAAGGCGGGAAACAGGGACAAGTGCAGCTTTCAAACCAGAAAGTTGAAAGAGATGGAAAACAACTGCTCAGTCAGCCAATAGCTACAATTTCTGTGTCAGGGACCACTCCTTTTGTGGTAGATAGTCTACCTGATGCTTACCACTCCCACTGATAAGCTAGAAGGCTTCCCTCCAACACGGAAAGGCTTTGGGGGGCTCAGAAGCTTAGAAAGAGTCCTGGATACAGCAAATCTGTACCTGGACTAGACTAGTAACAGAAAAGGCAGAAAACAAGTGCAAACACAGGCTTTTAAATCAGAAGGTTGAAAGAGATGGAAAAGCTTCCCAAATGGCCAATAAACTATAATTTCTGGGCCAGAAACCACTCCTCCTGTGGTAGATAGGTTACCTAGTGCTTACCACTCCCACTGATAAGCTAGAAGGAAGGAACAGAGCAGGATTAAGAGGCTACAGGGGTTGTCCTTCCCAAATGCTCTCTTTGTAAAAAGTAGGAGGGCCTGAAATAAGAATATAATCTCATTGCACTCAGTTGAGTGAGCAAATGAGATGGGCCCAGAAGGAGTATACAAATACAAATCTACAAGAGGGGAGGGCAGTTTCAAAGCCACCAACATTAACACCAAAACAAGAACAGGGAAGGTGGGTGGGGAACTAACTGTAGAGAGACAGCCACAACTTCAGTTGAGTTAATATTTAGTGAAAAACACAAATAAATAAATTAAAAAAAGTACTATGTGCAAAAGAGCAGATAAAAGTGTACTTAAATTCACTTATACATCCAGCTGATTTCAGGTAGATGTTAGCCGGCCAAAGCCAACCTATATTCAATAATATCTTTATTCAATTGTTTATATTCTTGAAACTCATTCAAGATTATTACCTTTTCCCATAATTTTTGGACTCTTTTACATGTCAGAAAGTAATCATCTATAGTCTCTAATTCATTACAGAAAAGACACACTCTCTCATTTAATTTTTATAAGACATATTTCCTTTCAATGGAAATCTATTAATCTATAATCTCCAAAAAATCCTGACATTCCTCAGTTTTCATACACCAAGCATTTCTTTGCTTATGGCTTTAATTCTCTCTACTCTCAAATGTTTCCATGGGTTAACACAATAAGTTTTTATCACTATATTGTATGCCATAGTATCCTATTATTTTCCACATTTTCTATGTTTAATTTCCACAAGATTATTTTTTATAACATTTTATTTCTTTATTCTCTTTCCCTCTTATTCAGTCTTATTAAATTCCATTCTTTATTATATTTTTGTCTTAAACAGTTTTGTTATGAATTAATTTTCATCTCCATTTATCCATCTTAATATTCTATATAAATTTAAAGATGCCTCATAAACTATAGGATTCGATAAACTTAATCCTCCATATTCCCCATCCACATATAACACTCCTCTTCTTACTGGGTTTAATCTACAGCTCCAAATAAATATGAATATTAATTCAGTAAATTGTTTATCCATGGTTCTTAGCTTCATAGCTATACTAGTCAAGTACGCTATTCTTCCCCATCCATATGGAATTGATCAAATGTATTTTCTTTCTATGTGATAATCTATATCTATTCCATATAATACTAAGCTCTCTTAATTGCTGTAAAAGTTTCATCCATTGCTCTTTAAATACGTTTATAGATCTGAATATTATTCCCAAAGCAGATTTTTTCCTTTTCTAAATTGAATTCCCTTTAGCGCTTCTCCTGAACCAAATCCTTTACTTTTTCTTCTATTTAATGACACTCCTATATTTGGCAGATAATCATATATTCAAAAGATTGGTTATTCCATCATTTTACTTTCCTTAGTCACAAGAATTATATCACTTGCATAAGACATAATAACTGGTTACACAATACCTTCACTCTGTATGTACCTTGCCTCCCTCATGAGATAATTTATTTTACGATACAGTTCATAGTAATCATGAATAAAATACTACTCATTAGGCATCCTTGTTTTAATCAGTCAAAATGTCCTGTACCCATACAGAATGTAATTAAGTCAGTATATAGGAATAGTATAATAAATGTTTTGATAAATGGCTGGCTAAGTGAAGAGATGGAAATGAATAGGGGATTAAAGCAAGGCTGTCCAATGAGTAGCATTTTATTCATGATTATTATGAATTGTATAGTAAAAAAAAATAATAAAGGAAGATGGGTACAGGATGTTTTGACCCTAGATACTTTGACCCTGGACAGTTTGACCCCATTGAAATAACAAGGCAAGAAAAAAAATAAACCATAGACAATTTGACATAAAGAAAAAAAAGTCATATACAACTTGTGCATCCACAGAGCTACTGAGAAAATGTCAAAGATTACCTCAAAAAAAAGTCACGAGAATATATATATATATATATATATATATATATATATATATATATATATATATATATATATGGGTCCCCTTCAGAATGCCAAAATTCAAAACTTTGAAACCCATATGATCGCAGACCATATGTTCGAAGTTTTGAAATACTGACATTCTGAACGGGAAATCGCATACAGCGTGGACCAGGAGATTTCCCTTGTTCTTGCTGTAGTGCAATCTCAAATTTGGTATATTTAAGTGGGGGGGTGGGGGATGCAACAGTTTAATGTGTGTTTTTTTTTATTTGTATGGTTCTACTTCACATTTTCGAACATTCAAATGTTTGATCATATGGTCTCGACCATATGAATTTCGAACATTTGAGCATTCAGTTATGTGAAGTAGGCCCATATATATATATATATATATATATATATATATATATATATATGTGTGTGTGTGTGTGTGTGTGTGTGTGTGTGTATAACTCTTTAAAATATTTCCACTTGAAATACATATAATAATAATAATGTTATTAATGTTAATTTAAAATAATATTAATGTTTATAATGTTAAATAATATTGATTTTAAAAACTGTTATTAATTAAGTTAATTATATTTACAAATTAAATAAAATGTTAAATAAATTAGCATTTACATATAAAAAAAATAAATAATATGTTAAATTCCTATGAAAATCATGGATGAAATATTAAGCAATCAAATGCTTTTATAAAAGCTTAATTTTTTTTTATATAATCAAATTGTCCAGGTCAAACAGTCCAAAAACTATTCCCATAGACAATAAATTTAAATTTAAACACGAAAGTGTATACAATTGCATTGGGGTCAAATTGTCTGGGGTTGAATGGTCTGGGGTTGAATCATCTGGGGTCAAACTGTCCTGCTTCCTTCTGTATCTATTTACTTAAATTATAACCTTCCATAAACTTCCATAGAATATCATGATCTATTGTGTCAGAAGCTTTTTTTATATCCCCTATTAATATCTTTTTCTCCTTTATTTTTATTTTGTATATCATCTACTATTTCTCTAATAATCATTAAGATTTCCTGACATCCTACTTCCTTATTTACCTGTCTTATTTTATATTATTGTTTGTAATGCTTTCATAAATATTTTATAATCTGTATTAATATAACTGGCCTCCAATTAGTTATTTCCATATTTTCTCCTTCTTTTCCATTTTATTTTGCATTTATTTACCAGGAAAGTCTGACTGGACACATATCCTTTTTCAGCGGAGGCCCATGGGGAGTAAAGCTCTACAAAAGATACAGCAGTATCTAGTGCAATAGTGAATATAGTACAGGAAGTAAAATACTAGCTTAGACTAGGTCAGATAATACACAATAAGTTTAAACAATTGCTAGGTAATCACAAGATTAAACAGGTAAATATAAAAGCATAACATCATTATACAGTCTTGCGTAACTAAATAGAGAAACCAAGTGACACTCCACAATTACCAATATTTTCAAGTAGATTGCAGTAAGAACTCCAATATTTCCTTATATCAACAGTGTAATAGTAATGAGAAATGGAAGTATGCACTGAGGCATTGTGTAGTTAGAATTTCCTATAGAATACACAGAGGGACTTGTAGTTTGTAAGTGAAACAAGGCATTAGCAAGGTCAGAGAGAAATGTTAGTCAGGAGTAGAACAAGGACACAGCTATTTGTCGAATCAGTGAGTTTATAGTGTTTGTTTTAAACTGGGTTAGTGATGTAATGGTTGTAATGGTTTATGGCAGTTCATTCCAGATTTTTCCTATATAATTTGAGAAGAGGGAATCTCCTGCATGATTTTTGGATGCATTTATTTTTATGTGGTAGTTGTTAGTGGAGCATAAGGTTCTGTAGTGGCATATGTTTGAAGTAATATTTGCAGAGCAGGTGTTTTCTCAGGTTCCTAGAAGATTTTATGGGCCATGCTTAACCAGATGTAATGAAGGAGTTGGGGGAGCTCTAGCCAGTTGAGCTGCTTGAGTGCTATTCAATGCTATGTTCAGCAGGTAAGTTTGTAGCATATCTGGCAATTTTGTTATAACAAGATACAAGTTCCACTAGCTCAGATTGTTTTACATTTGTAAGTATAGGAGCTGCATACAGTATTGTGGAGATTAAGTGAGTTTGGGCAATGGAAGTCTTAGTATTTTTAGTAAAGTAGTGTTTCAAGTTTTTATGCACTTTCTTTACAGTTTGGGAAATGTGAATATCAAATTTTAGTTTGCAATCAATTTTGACTCCTAAAAGTTTGGTGTGAGGTGATGGGGATATTATAGAGTTATTTAATGAAGCAATGTTGAAAGTATTAGTGAGTGGTACTGATTTAGAGGGATGGAAGATCATAAGTTTGTTTTTTTTGGGGGGTTTAATATTACTTTATCATTTGTGAGCTAGGACTCAACTGCTAGAAAGGATTCTTGTGTTAGATTATGAAGTTCTTGAAGTGAGTGAGCAGTGCATATCATTGTTGAGTCAGCTGCATATTGGATGAGACAGACTTGTGGAGTTGCCATGTGAAGGTTATTTGTAAATATTGAGAATAGTAGTAGGCCTAAGATAGAGCCTTGAGGGACCCCTAGGTTCACTGACAATAAGAATGATAAAGCTTGTTGCCAAGAAACTTCTTGCTGGTGTCTAGTAAGGTAATCCAGGAACCAGGCAAAAGTAGAATTACACAAGTTTAGTTCAGAGAGGACATTTAGAAGTTTATTATGAGAAACCATATCAAAGGCTTTTGAAAGGACAAGAAAGATAGAGGAAACATAGTTATTGTTGTTCCTATGATAGTTAACAGTATTGGTAAATGACAATAGGGTGCTTGATGTGCTGTGAAATGGTTGAAAGCTGTGCAGAGTGTTTGTCAGTAAATTGTTAGTATGCAGATAATCAGTAACTTGCATGTGAATAACCCATTCTAGTATTTTGGACAGTGGTGATAATATTGCAATTGGGAGGTAGTTAGAGAGATCTGTTGAGGAGTCACCTTTATGTAGAGGTATAAATTTCATAATGCCATTACATATCTGTGTATAACAAATATCACCATTTAACCACTCATTTAATACAAATATAAATATTTATTTTTGCCATAATTCCAAATTCTTTTACATTAAACAACCTATTACATCTGAACCTGCTGGAGATCCAATATTTACTTTCTTTATTATCATATCAAATTGCATTACAGTAATCTGTTATCTAATTCCCTGTTTATATCTTCAGTAGATTGTTTAATATTCCATTCATTTACACCATTTAACTATTGTTTACTTATAGTCTTTTTAACAAAGTACACTGTAATTTCCATAATTTCACTTTGTTGTTTTAATACTTCTCATTTCTCATTTCCCATTTCTCTCATTATACTACTTTCTTCTTTAATCTTTGCACTCAAATAATGAGAATTTTTTTTTTTAAATCTTTGTTTATGTGATAATCCCTTTATTTTCTCTTGATTCATTTTATATATCTTTTCCTCTTTTGTATAGTAATCATTTTTATTTCTCTCCAAATTATTTAGTGTTTTATTCTGTAACTCCTTATATTCCTGTTTTTCTTTTTGCCTTAATACACGTACTATTTTAAATAATCTGATTTATATTTTTCTTTGAATATTAACCACCATTCTGTCCAATTATTATAACAAACTATCATAGATAAATGTTTTTTCCATAACTGAAATATACTCCCCTTACCTTTTTCATTCCAATTTGTCTCACTAATGATTTTAATTTCATTTCCTATTTTAATATAGTCTTTATTTTCTTCAGTTTTTATCCATATAGCCATATGATCTGAAAACCGTGTCTGTACTGCTTTTTCTATAACAATCTTTATACTTTTAGAAACTAAAAAATATTTAATCTCTGATTTATTATTTCCCCACCTATACATATACCTATTTATATTCCCTAATATCAAATTTCTGCTGCTCATAATGTCTTTGATTATTTTTTATCAGATCTGTATTTTTTCTTTTTATCAATCAAAACACTATCAAAGTCCCCAGCAATAATCAGATCTAGTATATAATGAAGTATCTCTATAAATACATTTTCTCTTTCTTTATATGATATATGTGCATATATTGCTATAATTCTATATATTTTCTTCTCCCATCTAAAGTCTACAACAGTTAAGCTTCCTAATCTAACTAAAGTATAATTTAATATGGAAACACCTGCATTATATATTATTGCCATCTCTGAAGAAGTATATTCTCCCAGATTCCAAATTGTACCCCCTCTCCATAAATTCTCTCTTTGTAACTTTTCTTCTTTTGTTAAGCCTCTAACATCTTCTAATATAATAATATCTCCCTCACATTTATTTCACCATTCCAAAACACCTATTCTTCTAACCAGACTTTTAATACTATTCACATTAATTGATAATATCTTAAGATTATTTGCTTCTCTTATACTTAATTTAAATGTAATTATTTATTACTTTATCCATTTCCTTTTTTAAGTTTTAGACCTAAATCTTGTATTTTTCTTTTCCTATCCTTCACCCTTTTTCCAGTAGAGTTCTTCTTCTTAATACTTTCCAATCAATATTGCTATCATTACAAACTAATTCATCTTCTTTTGTTACTTTTGACTCTAAACCTTGTATTTCCTCAGAAAGTGTTGCAAAATATTCAATTGGATTATTTACTTGCAACCCTCATTCCTTATTTTTTTCTTTATCATTTTCACCTATCTTTTGTTCCTTATCACCTTCCTTTCTTGTTATTCTGCTTGTTCAGATTTATTACTTTCACATTTTCTGGCATCGCAGCCATAACACCACATAAAAAAAACATTTATTTTTCTCACAGCTACCAACAAAATGACCCACTTTTCCACAAAATAACATGTGTTGGTTGCCCCCAATATCAAACAACAATTCTATTCTCTTTTACATTTATCATGCTGGGAATGTGAACAATTTTATAATTTTCTATTTTCAATATAACATTACAGTCCCAAGCTCCAGTCTATAAACCTCTGTTATCTAATACTTTTACAATACTTTCATTTCTGAACAAAAATTATTTAATAAATTAATTTAACAGTCTCTTTATCCATCAGAGTGTGAAACTGAATATTAATTTTCTTTTGATTTTCACAATGAAATGTCTTAACAATATACTTATTCCAAGGATATACATCTTTTTTATTGAACCTTAAAAATAAAAGCAAACTGGCACCATAGCTACCAATAAGCAACTTTTAATAAAACAACACAGTTGAACACCTTAAAAATGCAAGTAACACTTTTGCTACAAATATCTTCATCAGGCAAAAAGGTGTAACAGGCAATGTACTTTTATATAAAGCTACAAAGTCAGTAGTGAGTCATGGGACAATGAATTAAGTCACAGCAATTAAGATTTAAAGGTATATTCACTTATTTCTGTTTCTTAATTCTTTTGAAATATGTTTACTAGTAAGTGCTTCCTTTAAGCATGGACATGCTTGTGCCCTGAATCTTACTATCCATCTGGTTTCCTCTCTTTCTGTATCATTTCTCAAATCACCTCCTCTAATTTTTTCGAAAATAGTTTGTAATCTTAACAACTTTAAAGTATGTGCATCATTTGTCTTCTCAATGTGTTTGTAGAATGCATTTGTCTCAACCTTTCTTTATATCTCAAACAAATGATCACACATGCATTTTTTAAGTATTCTGTTAGTTTTGATTATAGAGAAGGATTCACATTGTTGGCGTACTGCCATGTAGTCTGAATTTTTAGTATCATAGATACCATACACTGTCATAAAAAATTCACTTTTTTAACCGGGTGGTTAATATTTTTATCTGTGTAAATATAGCTGCAGTATTGGCAACTATTGCACTTATGTGTACCATTTTTGTTACTGGTAATGTGACCTAAATTTTGTTTTTGTTCTTTATAACTCAATCTATTTTTTAGGCTGTTAGACCTTTTATAAGCAAAAGAGAGTTGTTCATGTCCAATATCGTTAAATTGGGGAATTTGTTGTACCATGTACCAATATTTATTTATTGCCTGTTTGACTATGGGTGCATTTCTATTGTATGTTAATGTGCATCCAAATTTACATTTCTTGGTAGTATCAACTTCATTAATTGTGGCCAGGTTATGCACTGTGTCTCTGTGATCTGCAAAAATTGGTCTAGCTGTACAATTTCTTTGACATTTGATGTACATCTCTATGGCAATCACTTTGTGTTTATTGTACCTCCTCTGTACAAAATCTTGGGCCATATGGTCCATTTGAATGTTCATCATCCGATCTTTAGTATTCAGCTTTGCTGTTCACAGCATCTGATTTTTCACTATATTTTGAAATATGTGTGGTGGATGCATACTAGACCTGTGTAAATAGGTGTTTTGTTTAACTTCACTTTTATAAGTGTGATTTCAATTTGTCCAGTACGCTCCTAAACTAGCCTAATGTCTGCAAAATCAATCGGAGCAAAATGCAACCTGCTCTTAAATAAAAAAAAAAAAAACAGTAGCTATATTAATATAATTAAGAAAATCACTAAACAGAGTAAGAGGACCCTGCCATGTAAGAAAAAGGTCATCAACAAATCATTTCTAAAATAAAATATGGCTACAATATTGATTTCTTAATGAAAGCACATAGTCAATTTCTCATTTGTTCTAATTATTGGCCACTGGGGTGCCCATAGCCACCACTGTTTGTTGTTTATAGTAATGATCAAGAAACAAACAGAAAAAAAAACATTATTATTTAAAACTAATTCTAATAAGGCACAAATTGCATTTGAATTTATAGATGTACATGTGGGGTTCCCAGCATTAAACTCATGAACATATTTTATACCTATGTCATTTGGTATAGAAGTGAAAAGAGAATCTACATCAACGGTAACAAAATAACAGTCTAATGCATTATTGTTGGTGGACCAACTAAATAACTGTTGAAGAAAATCTGCAGTGTCCTTTATGATGGTAATGGACGTACTTAATGCTGATTTTAATTTATTTTCCAGATATTTTTGATATTGGCTGAGTTACCCAACCATGCACTGAGAATATAGGTCTCAGTGGTGGTTCCTGTAGTGACTTGTGGATTTTGAGAACCCCATATATAACTGGTATCTTGGGTGTGGGTACATTTAAAAAGTCTAAAAGATCCAGTGAAATGTCACCATTTAAATGCATAAGGTATACAGTAGAATTTACATTATTAATAATAGTCATAACTATCCTTCTATTAATAGGCAAATAATCAAGAATATTAATCATTTCAAACATCTTAGAACAATAATACTCTGTGTCTAATACAATGACTGCACCACCTTAATCAGCACACTTGATAACAAAAGTATTGAAAATTAGTGACTTAATAGCCATTTACTGTTCTTTTGATAAATTGTAAAAATATTTTTATGAGGTCCTATAATATGATGATAAATGTCATTTCCACTGCCTTTTCAAATGCAACTATTAGTGGATTACTAGTAGGAACAAATGTGCTGGTCATTTTATCATTTACAGTAGGTTGACAGTCATTAAGACCATACAATAGTTTAAGGTTTAGCAGCCAAGTAAATAATTTGAACTCCATTAAGGTATTTGAAATATCTAAGTGTCCATCCAGCAGGTAGAAAGCTTACACCCTTATTGAGTATAGCATATTTAGGTTTTGTTAACTTGTATTTAGCTAAATTGAAAACTATACCATTTATTCCCTGCTCTGACTCCTCATTTGTGGTCCGCTTTCTGTTAACCTTCTCTGACTCCGACCTCTGCTGTTGCTCACTCTCCTTCTGTCCTGCAGCAGCAAGTATGGTTCTTTTTGAAGGACTGGAAAATCCATGGGGTCTAATGTAGAAATTAGAATGGAATCAATTACTCTTCACTTGTTTGGCTGTTCTACAGGAACTGCTGTGAGTTAATTCATTGTTACATGACTCACCACTGACTTTATAGTTTTGTAGAAAAGTACTGTACTTTCATTTGTCTGTTACACCTTTTTGCCTGATGAGGGTATTTGTAACAAAAGTATTACTTGCATTTTTAAGTTAACTGTTTTATTAAAAGTTGTTTATTGGTAGCCGTGGTGCTGGTTTCCTTTTATTTTTAAGCATTTGTCTACATTTATAGCAAACTTGGCTTTATCTAAGTGGTGGAGCTGTTCCTTTAACTAAGTTTTTATCAGACCTTTCCGGAAAAGTCTCTAGTCCCATAGTTGTTTAAAAAAATGTCACAATAAGTCTCTTTCTTAATAAAAATAAGTGTTTCTACCTCCTGAGATTTTGTTCCTAAAGGTACAATAACTGTTCCATGTTTCATATCTGTCTGCCTTCTCTTCTTTACCTTGTATGCATACAATGAATTTCTGTTTCTCTGACATATCCATTGTCTTACTTTCCCTTTTTTCTTCTTCTTTTCTCTTCTTTACTACATCTGAAAATTAAATTTTCTTTATTTCTGCCTCCTCTTTCTTTTGGCTTCTCTCCATCACTTCTCTCCAGGAGAAGTAATTTCCACTCTCTGGTTCCTTCTCTTCAAATAAATCCACCGGCACATCACCCAGCAACCCTGGAGGATTTTAACAATAACCTCTTCTTGCTGTCGCCCTTCCATTTTTGACAATTAAATAAATACGCTTAGAACAAATCCTCTGCATCTGACATAATACACTCCGTCATTCTCTCCATGCACTTCTGCATTCTCCTATACAAAACAGCATTTGCCTCAGTTCTGGGTTTACTTTCCTCCATTCTGTGATGTTCTCCCAGCCACCACTGCTCTGAGAATGAAATGCATGCATGTTCATGCTTGTCGGCCATATGAACCATGAGCGTGGTAACGAGTGGGGGAAGTTCCCCCAGTCCTCTGGCCATATTTTCCTCATCCAGTATGAATACTACCCCTCCCCTGAAGATAGGCTTGTGGAAATCAACAAAGGGTAAATAAATACACATTATGCATGCATTTTCTTAATGCAGTACTGTAAGGTTTTTGGAACCTTTTTTAAACATTGCATTCTAGTTTGCCTTCAACACAAAGTAAAATACATTTGTAAAATAGAAAAGAAAATGTTCTACGTGAAATCACAAGCTCTTCTTTTTTATTCGACAGTACAGTGCCAAATAGTTTTATTGGCAGGCATTTAATAATGTATACTATTATTTTTATCATGATTATATGCAATGGGAAATGTAAGAACTCATTGTCAGGTAACTTATTTCACCCTACAGTGTGTTTTAATATTTATTGTACAGAACAATGCTACTGTTTGTACAGAAGAGTGTACACGGAGGTTGCCTGTGGCAGTACATACAATACTGTAACATTATTTCAGTAAAGAGCGCTTTAATATGTGTTGCACAAAGCAATGATATTTTTTGGGAAATGGATATCATGGAATAACAGCATGTTTCTTACAACATGTGCTACACAAAGCAATCAAGTTGTCAGTGGAATATTTAAGGATACTCTGAGAATTGAAGATGGATAAGTATATTTCACCTTGCATTGTTTATTTATTTTTACTGTGCAAACCTATGTATTGTGTAAACCAGGGCTGCTGTTACTCAGTACTGGAATAATAGTATAGTATGCTTGCTACAATATGTGCCATGTAAAACAATTTTGTTGTCAATATAATATTAATGTATACTCTCAGTCTTGAAGTAGGTAAACTGTATTTCCCTATCAGTTCTGCATTCATCTTTTTATTGCGCAATTCAGTGTTTCTGCTGTTAGCTGCAGAGAAAATGAGTATGAGATAATAGCAGTATGTTTGTTACAATTTGTGTTTTGAAAGCAGTTGTCAATGTTATACTATCACTCCTGCACTCCAAAATCTATAATTTCCAAGCTATGTATTGGACAAAGGAGTCCTACTGTTAGTGTATATTGGAGTAATGTGTTTCATGGTATTTATTTATATATTTACTTTTGTTTATTTACTTTTGTTTACTGGGATAGTCCGACCGAGTAAGAAATGATTTTCAGCAGAGGACTGGGCAGAAAAACTCGAGTGAAGTTACAAAAAAATTTTTAGTAAACACTAGATAGAAGTTACAAAAAATTGTAATAAACTCTAAATACACACATCATGAAAGTACATTGAGTCACAGAGATATTGTTAAGTACAAAGTAATTTACAGGTTGTTCATAAAATTCTGGTAAGAATGCAATGTAAAATATAGTCTAAAGAGCAATAAAAAAGATAATAGCTATGGGGCATGATTTCCAATTTCATGCGTACATAATGTAGTATTGTCATTACAGGGAGACTGGCTAGAAAAATCAAGGGGGGAGTGAGTATAAAAGAGAGCAGAAGAGGGAGGGATGATTATCAGGAGTGAGGGAGTGGATGAGTTATAGGAGAATAGGTGAGGAGACAGAGAGAGTTAGTATATAGTAGAATGAGAATAGTAAGTGAAGAGAAGTTAGAAGGGAGAAATGTGAAGGATAGCAGGAGGAGGTAGGAGGTTATGTAATAAGTACATAAGTTGGAAATACATGTGGCGGATATGAAATGAGAGAAGAGTAGGTTGAGTTGCTGGATAGTGAAATGCTTTAGCCAGGAGTGGAACATGAGCAGTCAATTGTTACTGAGCAAGTCTTTTATAAGTGTTTTGAAGTGAGATGGGTCAGCAGTGGTTATGATGGGTTGAGGAAGAGTATTCCATATTTTGGAGATATAATTAGAAAACAGAGTCTCCAGCTTTTCTACTGGATTTGAAGACCTGTAATAAAGATTTGTAGGAGGATCGAAGTGTATGAGAAGCCATGTAGGTTGGTGAAATTAGTGGGATTTTCAGAGTTATAGGAGAACCAATTAGTACTGAGGTCATCCATAATGATGGTTTCTTGTGAGAAAGTTAAGGATATCCAATGAAGTATTTCCTCAGTTGTGTAGGGGTTATTACCAGGTGGAATATACAGTGGATATAAAAAGTGTACACACCCCTGTTAAAATGCTAGGTTTTTGTGATATAAAAAAATGAGACCACAATAAATCATTTCAAAACGTTTTTCACCTTTAATGTGACCTATAACCTGTACAATTAAATTGAAAAACAGACAAATCTGTTAGGGGAAAAAATATAAAAAAAATGTACAATAAACTGGTTGCATAAGTGTGGACACCCTTAAACATACTTTGTTGAAGCACCTTTTGATTTAATTACAGCATTCAGTCTTCTTGGGAAGGAGTCTATCAACATGGCACATCTTGACTTGGCAATATTTGCCCACTCTGCCTTGCAAAAGTGCTCCAAATTTGTCAGATTGTGAGGGCATCTCTTGTGCACAGCCCTCTTCAGGTGATCCCACAGATTTTCTATTGGATTTAGGTCTGGGCTCTGACTGGGCCATTCCAAAACTTAAATTTTCTTCTGGTGAAGCCATTCTTTTGTTGATTTGGATGTATGCTTGGGATCATTGTCATGTCAAAAGGTGACATTCCTCTTCATCTTCAGCTTTCTAGCAGACGCCTGAAGGGTTTGGTTCAAAAGTGACTGGTATTTGGAACTGTTCATAATTCCCTCCACCTTAACTAAAGCCCGAGTTCCAGCTGAAGAAAAGCAACCCTAAAGCATGATACTGCCACCACCATGCTTCATTGTGGGGATGGTGTTCTTTTGGTGATGCAAACTGTTGTTTTTGCACCAAACGTACCTTTTGGAATTGTGGCCAAAAAATTCAACCTTCGTCTTATCAGACCATAACACTTTTTCTCACATGCTTTTGGGAGACTTGATGTATTGATTTGCAAATTTTAGCCAGGCCTGGGTGTTTTTCTGTGTAAGGAAAGGCTTCTGTCTTGCAACCCTACTCCATAGTCTAGACATATGGCGAATACGGGAGATTGTTGTCACATGTAGTACACAACCATCACTTGCCAGAAATTCCTGCAGCTCCTTCAGTGTTGCTGTAGGTCTCTTGGCAGCCTCCCTGACCAGTTTTCATCTTGTCTTTTCATCAATTTTGTAGTGACGTCCAGTTCTTTGTAATGTCACTGTTATCCCATATTTTCTCCACTTTTTGATGACTGTCTTCACGGTGTTCCATAGTATATCCAATGCTGTGGAAATTTTTTTTGTACCCTTCTCCTGACTGATACCTTTCAACAATGAGATCTCATTGATGCTTTGTAAGCTGTCTGCGAACCATAGGTTCATAGGTTCATAGCTGTGTACTAGGCTAATGGCCCTGGAGCCTTTACAAGCCTAGCCCATAGGATTACAATGGCATTGTGCCGCCTGACCTTAGTTCCCAGTGCCTTTGTCGAGTAGAGCCACTGGAGTGATCCCCAGGGTGAATTTTCTATTTCCCAGCTACTCATCAGGGCCAGTGAGGTGATCTGCTTGACATGTATGGGAAGTTTATTCCATAGCATGGGCTGTCTCTGGGTTATGAACCTGTCCCTCCAGCATGCTCTGTTGATTGTGGTAATGAGGTTGAGGTCTCTGGAGCATGTGGTGGGTAGGGATTGGGATTTCTTTAGATGTAGCATTTCTAACAGAGCTGGGTCAGACATGGCTTTGTAAGTCAAGCAGAGATCGCCTCTAAGTAGGTGATATAAGACAGAGAATAGTTGGTGTTTTCTAAGTCTGTCCATATAGGACAAGTGTTTAAGGCCTAGGATCCTCTTTTTGAGGTACTTTTGCAGCCTCTCTAGTTGTTGCAGGTGTCTAGTGAGTACATACCAAATGGGGCATTATACTCGATGATTGGCCTAATGAGGGAAGAGTAGAGTGAGACAATGACCTTTTTCTTTCTGGATAAAAAACCCTTAGTAATGAGATGTGCCACATAGAAGGACTTTCTGACCACAGTGGCAATGTGGTGGTCAAAAGAGAGATTGCTGTCAATGTGTGTTCCCAGATCTCTTATAATGCCTTCTGTGTTCAGTGGACTACCATCGATGTGGTAATTCAAGGGAACTGGGTTTTTACCAAGGTGGATGACACACATTTTTTGGCATTGAGCTTAAGGCCATGGTTCTGACACCAGTTGTTGGTCTCAATGAGGCCTTTCTGTAGGATGTCAACATCACTTGGGGAGTTAATAATAGCTCCAGACTTGCAATCGTCTGCAAACTTTGTCAGCCATAGTCCCTTCATGTTGGCCTGGACTTCAGAGAAGTAGATACCAAATAGGAGAGGACCCAGGACCGAACCCTGTGGGACTCCCTTCGTGACTGGTCTGCAGTCTGACTTGGAGTCAGCTACTTTCATACTGTAGGTTCTATCTGTGAGCCAGTTTGCAACCCACCTAGTGATATAGGGGTTAATGCCTAGTTTAGTGAGTTTTTCTATGATTCCTGAGTGGGGAATGGTATCAAAGGCCTTGGCCAGATCAAGATAGGCTGTATGAACCACCTTGCCTTCATCCACAGCTCGGGTGACTGGCTCAAAGAAGTCAACCAAGTTGAGCAGGCATGATCTACCCTTCACAAAACCAAACTGTGTAGGATCCAGAGTTTGGAGATACCCAATATCTCTCTTTATTACATCCATGATGATGAGTTCCATAGCTTTGCATTTCAGACTCGTCAGTCTAATGGGGTGATAGTTCCCAGGGTCTGTAGTCACTCCTCCTTTGTGGAGAGGGATGACTGTAGCAGTGGGCCATTTAGTAGGGACAACGCCTGAGGTGATGCTGTGATTGAACAAGGCACACAGGTGAGGTGCCAGATCACTTTGTAGTTCATGTAGAACACAGCCAGGGATGTTGTCAGGTCCCATAGAAGCTCTATTCTTGGCTTTGGATAGTGCTGTTTTAAACTGTGTAGCAGTAATACTGGGTTCCTGGAAGTCTACTGGTATTGTGATTGGTCCTTTGGGGGGGGATAAAGCTGGCACTGACTCTATCGGCCAGTATATTGGCAATATCTGTTGGCTTGGTATAGGAGGTACCATTGTGCAGTAGCTCAGAGCAAATCTAGGTATTGCCGTGGAGATTCTTTACATAACTATAGAAGGCCTTGTGGTTGTCTTTACTATCTGCTTCAATTCTGTTTTCATAGCTAGTTTTAGAGGCTTTGATGAGGGATCTCAACTTTTTGTTGGCTTTTGCTGTAGCAGGCAACTGAGTAAATGTCAGGAAAATCCAACTAGGACAGCTGAACTTTATTTGGGGTTAATCAGACTCTCTTTAATTGATAGCAGGCATGTATCCAAGAAGATTGAATGGTGTAATTAAATCAAAATGTGCTTCAGCAAAGTATTAGTTTAAGGGTGTGCACACATATGCAACCAGTTTATTGTACGCTTTTTATTTTTTATATTTTTCCCCAACAGATTTGTTTGTTTTCAATTGAATTGTACAGGTTATAGGTCACATTAAATGTGAGAAAAGTTTTTAAATGATTTATTGTGGTCTCATTTTTTATATCACAAACACCTGGCATTTTAACAGGGGTGTGTACACTTTTTATATCTACTGCAAATAGCAATTATTATTAGATGCTTATTTGTGTCAGTTTCTAGTCTTGTAAATAATATTGCTAAATTCAGGGTTGTTTGAATCAATAAGTTCTAGTTTTAAGTTTTGTTTGTACATTATGTCTATTCACCCCATGCTTTTGTTTTCTGTCACATCTATGTATGTTGTAACCAGGAGGGAGAATTTAATTTTGTTTGATTTCAAGTTATAGCCAGGTTTCAGTAAGTACGGTGATATAAGGGGAATATAGGGATAGGGAGGCATGAAGATCATGGACCTTGTTGACTATGCTCCTTAGGTTCATGAGAAGTAGCAGGAGGTTGGAGCCTTTGGGGGGGGGGGGGTAGGAATTCCAGAGTAAGGGGGTGGGGTGGAAGGGGCAGGTTGTTGCTGAGTATATTTGGGATCAGGGTTGGGGTGAATGTCAACACTTGAGTTTTAGTTGGGGAGTAAAGCATGTTAGAATATTTGTGAGTTTAGATAGGAGTGTACCCCGGTAAGGTTTGAGATTTTGAGTAAGGTTGGATGTATTTGTATGGGAAGTACCCTATGTAAGTAGTGTTTCAGAGGTTAGAGGTGATTGTGAAGTTAGTGTGCAGTGTTTATTGGGGCTGAGGCTTAGTAGTGGTGTGGGAGCCATTGCAGTAAAGTAGCTGTCTGATACTGGTAGGATGCTAGGTGGTTGATGAGTATAAGAATGGTGAAGTTATGTTTGTGGAATGATATAATTTTTAGGTGTGAGGTATGGGTAGAGGTAGACATTGTGTAGAAGAGAATGAAGTGATGTAGTATGTGGAGAGTTAGAAGTTATAGGATTTATGAGAGGGATGGTTATGCAGGTTAGAGTGATAGGAGTGGTGTGTGCTGGCTGTAGTGTGTTGCAGTGAGGCTACAAGTGCAAGAAATAATAGAAGAGACCTAGGTTTTGGATGAGTGTGAGTAGTTGGGGCTAGAGGTAATGGGAATTGGTATGATATGGGAGATAAGGGTGTGTGGTGAGCCAGGAAGGTGAAGTGGGAGGTGTCTGTGGAGGAGAAGTGAGAGGTACAGAGATTAGTAAGAGATAATTGGCTTATAGAAAGAAGGGTGAGTGGAGGTAGGTGTATTTTATTTGGTGTAAAGATATAGTGAATGTGAGAATAGGGTATGAGAGACTGTCGCTCATCTGGTCGGGAGAAAACAGATTAACATACATGGGTTCAGTTCAAGCAGCTTTATTACACACAAACACATCAGAAATGAGGCTTTGTAACTTAAACTTAAATATGTATGTTGACACTCTGGCTGTTCTCTCAAAATGGCACTGCTGTCTGCTCGTGCTCAGTATTTATATACACGTACTACATCTGGAAATGCTTCTTAAAGGTATATACATATGCTCTGATCTACATCCTCCCTCTTTGAGAAATGATTCATATAAGAAATGACAGTATAAAATGACATGCAATTTACAGAAATGATCTTGTGACATGCAGTTATACATAACTAATTATTTGACATGCAAACATACAAAATTAGACGCATAAAAAACAATTATGTCAAAGTTGCACTAGGTCTTGAAATACGACCTGACCATGTAACATAAAAGTCAGAATTGGATCTAGCAACAGGGACGTCTTCAAGGAATGTTCAAATTTGGGGACAACTGGGACATCTTCAGGAATGGAAATGGATACTGTGACATGTTATTCGGTATGAACATTGTCTGGATTACTCTGAGATCTAGAGTCTGTATCACAGGTACGATGCTCCAATATCTTTTCTAATACAGGATGAAGATGTCTGCTGTTTCTCCAGTACTCTGTACCCTCAGATTCCAGTAATTAAGATCTCAGCTTGGTACATATACCTCTCAATTGACCAATTTCAGCAAATTCTTTCACCGTTTGCATCCTCACTGTCTCTTTTTCTTTTAATGGACGAAGAAATCTGCTAGTTTTATCATAGCTGAACTTCTGAGAAGAATGCTTTTTAAAAAGGTTGGGCTTTAATTGCTCTGTTGTTTTTAGCATTAGGCACCAACAAACTAGAACTGATAGGCAAGGTTGTTCTGGTTTGCCTAGATAGAACTCTCTGAGCAGGCGAATCTAGTAGATTGTCACAGGGTATATTTCTGAGATTGAGTACATTCAAGAAGATATCGGTATTGTCACGCTTTGACCTTTCTAGTAATTGTTTTGCACTCTGTACTGCATGTTCAGCAAGGCCATTGTACTGAAGATATTCAGGACTGCTAGTAACATGGATAAAGTCCCACGCTTTAGCAAATCTCTGAAACAATTGACTGGCAAACTGAGAACTGTTGGCAGAAATAACTTTATGTGGACTACCATGGAGTGAGAAATTATGTTTCATCTTAGTAATAACAGCACTGGACATTAGGTAGCAAATTGATCTGAAACCATTTCAAATAAGAAATAAAAAACACTAAATAATGTTGACGGTTCCACTCAACTATGTCAGTTGCTACTGTTGACCAAGGTAGTTCAGTAATTTGGCTTAGCTGAAGTGGCTCTTTTTGCAAATGTGGTTTAGTACTGTTGCACACTGAAGAAGAAGAAAGCACTTTATCAATGTCTTTCACTAGAAAAGGCCAGAATACTTTTGGTAGAATCGGAAACCTGGGTGGCCATGATGTAAAATCTGAAGGTATTCATGTTGTAAGGAAGTAGGAACAACAACTTTTGGACCTTTGAAAATGATGCCATCTTCCATCAGCATCTCATTTCTGTATGGAAAGTAAGGCTGTACTTCTGGGGGTACACCAGATTGCTTTGATGGCCATCCTACATTGATGAAGTGGTTGCGCTTTTGCAAAACTGGATCAGCCTTTGTATGATCTCTTAGCTCATCAAATCTCATGGTAGAAAATGTATGCACTTCCATGACATCAAAGTCAAAATTCTCTGCATCAAGCTGTTTCGTAGTATTTCTGGACAAGCTGGATAACGTATCAGCCAGATAAAGAAGTTCACCTTTTGTATAGACCATTTTGAAATTGTGCTTTTGCAATTTGAGCATCATTCTTTGTAGTCTTGCTGGAGTGGAATGCATATGCTTCTTTAGAATAGTAACTAGAGGTTGATGGTCAGTTTCTATCTGGATGGCTCGGCCATAAATATAATCATGGAACTTCAAACATATGAACACAATTGGCAAAAGTTCCCTCTCAGTTTGAGCATGCTGCATCTCAGCTTGGGTAAGAGTTCTAGATGCAGAGGCAATGGGTCTGCCCTCTTAAAGAATAACTGCACCAAGACTGAACTTTGAAGCATCACAGGAAAGAACTACTAGTTTGTGGACATCATAGTATTTTAATGTAGGCAGGTTGGCAATTTGCTGTTTGAAGTTATCAAGTGCTCTCTGGTGTTGTTCTAACCATGACCATGCAATATTTTTGTGTGTCAGCTCTCTTAAAGGTGATGATAACTCACTAAAGTCAAGGGTAAATTTGCCGAAGTAGTTAACCATATTAAGAAAACGATGTAAGACTTGGACATTGTCTGGAGCTGGCATCTCAAGAATGACTGCTTGCTTAGAAGGATCTAGTTGTAAGCCTGTGCTGGTAAATAAATGACCTACATAAGTAACTTCTGGTAATCTGAATTTCCACTTCAGAGGATTGAGATTTAAATTCACTTCACATGCTCTGTCCAGAACTTTCCTGAGGTTTTTCTCATGCTCCAACCAGTAAATAATCAATTATTGCACACGGGTAGCCTGAAAAATATTTGCTCCATTGCATGCTGAAAGACTTCACTGGCAGAATTTATTCCAAAAGGCATCCTGAGGAATCTGTATCTACCAGATGGGATACTACATAAGTAACTTCTGGTAATCTGAATTTCCACTTCAGAGGATTGAGATTTAAATTCACTTCACATGCTCTGTCCAGAACTTTCCTGAGGTTTTTCTCATGCTCCAACCAGTAAATAATCAATTATTGCACACGGGTAGCCTGAAAAATATTTGCTCCATTGCATGCTGAAAGACTTCACTGGCAGAATTTATTCCAAAAGGCATCCTGAGGAATCTGTATCTACCAGATGGGATACTACATAAGTAACTTCTGGTAATCTGAATTTCCACTTCAGAGGATTGAGATTTAAATTCACTTCACATGCTCTGTCCAGAACTTTCCTGAGTTTTTTCTCATGCTCCAACCAGTAAATAATCAATTATTGCACACGGGTAGCCTGAAAAATATTTGCTCCATTGCATGCTGAAAGACTTCACTGGCAGAATTTATTCCAAAAGGCATCCTGAGGAATCTGTATCTACCAGATGGGATACTGAATGTAGTCAGTAGTGAAGATTTGCGATCAAGCATCACTTGCCAAAATGAACTCTTTGCATCTAAGATAGGAAAAAAAACGTTGCATTTAGCATTAGGGTTGCAATTACCTCGACTGTACGCATAGGATGATGAGGTCTTTTTTAATGCCTTTTTCAAGTCTCTTGGGCCAATGCATATTCTGGTTTCATCTGAATTCTTCTTATGAGCAGCTGCCATAGAAGATACCCACTCAGTTGGTTCTGTGACTGGACAAATCACACCTTGCTACACCATTTTGTCTAACTGGACCTTAACTTTTTCCTGCATAGCTATTGGAACTTTTCTTGCTGGTTTGACCACTGGACTGATCTCTGGGTCTAACGTCATGGAGTACACAACTGGAAGTTTGCCTAGATTGTTGTCAAAAACATCAGCATGCTCTGAGAAAATAGCATCATTTAAGCTGGAACTGGCTCATGTGCTTACATGATCTATTTCTTTGATAAAAGAAAGCAGATTCATTCTTAAACTGTCTCTAAGACCTAATAATGACTACACAGGTCTTTGGACTGCATAAAATTGCAAGCTGTAACTGTTCCCAGTCGAATAGCATGAAAGAATTATTGAGCCTTCGGTTTGAACCTCTTCACCTCCATAATCAACAAGCTTCTCACAATTGACCAAATTAAGTAGCTCACCAGCCTTTACTTTAGCAAATGTTTCTGCTGACATTACATTACACTTTGAACCAGTGTCTGCTTTGAGCTCTGTGGGCTTACCATTGATCAGGACAGTACAACATATTTCATTCTTTTCCAATAAATCTACTGCATTAACCTTTTCACTGACCACTGATACACCATCTACATAGAAAGTAGGGTTGCAGCTCTTTATATGATCAACTTGCTTTTCTGAGTGACCTTTCTTAATAAATGAATGAGGTCTGCTTGATTTGCAAAACTTTTGAAAATGGTTCCATTTTTTACACTTGTGGCATTGTTGACCAAATGCTAAGCACTTCTCTCTTTTTGACTCATGGTTGGCTCAACAATTATGACAGTTAACAATAAGACTTCTCTTGGGTTTTGCTGAGTCTCTCTTATACTGTACTGAGCATGCTCCTTTTACTGAACTAGTCTTGGAAATTGCTAGAAAACGACGGGTTTTCCTTGCCACACCCACAGGGGTTGCTGCTGCCATGTGCCTAGGCCTGTTTCTGCTTGCCACTTGTTGCATGTTGTCTATGTTTGCTCTAGAGGCTGCTGAAAACATACTCATCACTTGCAAGCATACTTGTGTGCCTTTCTGTGAGCTCATGGATTTGACAAATCTCTATGGCTTTGTTTAATGTTAAATCAATGTCACATAGCAAAATCTGGTGCATACACATGTGAACACTCTCTTTTAATAGCTTCTGACCCAGCCAAGTAAAATGAATGCCCTTCGACGTGCATCTTTGTCAGAAAAAGCTGCTTGTATGAAAATTTCATATTCCTACTTAAATACTCTCCAGTGCTCTGCTACAGTATGATCAAACACAAGTGGACTTGATCTGCGAAATGCCTCTGCCATATCAACACACATTAGTGAAGGTGCTTGGAATTATGTACGAAAATACACACAAACACACACACACACACACACACACACACACAGGTATATACATAAATATATATATATATATATATATATATATATATATATATATATATATATATATATGTTGTACAAGCAGCGAATACCAGAATGCTACAATTCGCTAACGACTGCACGAAAAAGCGTGTTCAAAATATACCACAGGCAATAATAAAAAAATCAGCTTTATTCGTTGTATTGTTAAGCGCTTTCACTCACTACAGTGTGAGCTTCATTAGAACAAACAAATAGTGAACCCAAATTCCACTGTTTGGCGCCAAAGCTATTTGAATTCTTAAAGCTGTATACTACTAACAAAACATATCTTAGTTAAAATAATACAATATTTGTAAAACTATATAAATATGTATCAGACCACAACCTAACTATATATAATAAAAAAATTCACTACTTTCATCAGTTCCTAATTTCCAGTAAGGATTTAACAGATACATTATCATTTAATCCTGGTGGTGTAGTGGCATCAGCATTTGCCACCAGGTTTCTTTGTATGCTAATACACTTTTAATACTTCCTCCCCTAGGATTATTACCTACTGTTTCTAAAATAGCAAATTTAAAATGGTGGTTGTCACCTTTACTAATTATGTGTTTAGCCAAGGCACTTTTATGGTCTTTTGTCCTTATACTATACAGGTGTGAATAAACTATTTTCTTAAAATTTTGCACTGTTTTACCTATATAGTATGAAGGACAGACCGTACATATGGCTAAATATACCAACATCTTAGTGTTACAGTTTCCCCGCTTAAAGTAAATTTTCATCCTATTGTAATTTTTTAGTGTCACCTCTTTCTCTTCATTAATCGCAATACACTGATTGCAATTACCACATTTAGTTGTATGTGTAAAATTTCCTATTTTGCTTCTTTTATGGCCTCTCTCTAACATCATTTTTAAATTCTGACCCATTTTAAAAATGAATGTCGGTCTAGGGCCCAATATTTCTAACATTTCTTCATTAATCAATAATGTATGCCAGTTGTTACTTAAAATTTATTTAATCTGATTACTATATGGACCATATTCTATAATACATGCCCTACTAAATGACTTAATGTTGGTACTACCCTTATGAATATCCCCATCTAATGCAGTGTTGTGCTTCATTCCTAACAATGGTAGGTACTTCTTTCCCCATTGTTCTATTATATAAGAACTCTCTTTATTCATCATATCTTTGTTGTATCCCCGTTCACTGAATAACGATGTTATATATTGCAATTCTTCCAACATATCTGGGTAACTTGAGGTCATTCTCACTGCTCTAATACATTGTCCCTTATAGATATTTCTCTTTGACTTCATTGGATGATTACTGTCATACGCTAAATATGAATTCGTAAAAGTCTCTTTCCTGTGTATTTTTGACTTAAATATATTGTCTTCCCTTATGACCAAAGTATCCAAGTATGCCACCCCTGCTGTATTACTCATAGATGTAAATTTTAAGAAATCATTACTTTTGTTTAAGTATTCCAGAAAATTGTTGAAAGTATTCTGATTACCCTCCCATATGATATATATGTCATCTAAAAAAACGTGAGTAATATTTAATATGATCTAAAAACTCACTCTTGAATATTACTTCCTCCTCCCAGTTCAACATAACCATATTAGCATATATGGGGGCACACGCTGCCCCCATAGCTACTCCTTTGGTTTGTTTAAACATCTCGCCTTCATAATAAATGTAATTGTTGTCCAATACTATGGACATGAGCTCTATAATCAGCCCAATTTTGTCCCATTCTAAATCACTGTATTTGTAAATACTTTCAGAAAATGACTCCATGCCCTGATTTTTAGGGATACACATGAACAAATCAATTACATCTATGGATGCAAATAATATTTCTTTATCAGCTAAATGAATGGGATATTTCTTTAAAAATTCCCATGAGTCTTTGACCATATGTTCCACTTTCCCATAAATATGTTTCAACAAAGAGTCTATAGCTACTCCCAAAGGGAAAGTCTTGGACTTACTTCCTGATATTATTGGTCTAAAGGGAGGATTAAGTACATTTTTGTGTACTTTGGGAATGCCTACCAAGGTCGACATAACTGGATACTCTACCTTTAAAAAATTGTATAATTCTTCAGTAATTCTATTATCCAATAAAAATTCTTCGATGTTTAGATCTATTCTTCTGTATGCGATGTTAATCTCATTAGTAGAAATAACCTCATAGTTACCAGAACAGTGCAATATTTCATGCATTTTTGCATTGTACTCTATAGCATCATAAATCACAATACCACCGCCCTTGTCGGGCTTCATAACTCTTACATTGTTATTGTCTCTTAATTCTTCTAACACTTCTAATTCATCTTCAGTTAGATTGTGCCTTGCTTTTTTCCTTGCAGACTTAATACTGGACTGATGGATATCATGGGTAACCATTCTTTCATACCTTAGAACCTCCTTGTTCATCACTGGTGTGAAACTACTCTTCTTCTTTAATTTGTTATTACTATCTAAATTGTGCTCATTGTTGTTTTTGAACATCAAAGCCAGATTAAGCTTCCTAACATATTTTTTAACTTCACTAATACAATCTACAATTCTAAAACGTGTAATAGGTATAAATTTCATACCCTTTGCCAGCAGGCTAAAATGGGCTGTATTCAAACACATCTGCGTATAGTTAAATATTTTGAAGTTGTTATGCCTACTTATTACTCCTTCCTGTAATATTGGTGAGGCAGATGTACCTTGCTCCTGATAGTTGTCAAAACAGGGCAAAGGGGGTTGATTTACCGATTTCTCCAGGGGCAGGTGTCCTTTCTCTTCCACATCTTTTCTTTTGTCCACTTGGTATATCCCCCTGTCCTGCAAGCCTCTTGAAAATTTCTACTCTCTGGGTATGAGTCCCCCTGTTGTGTCTCATCTGTAAATTGATTGTGATTATTCAAATAATGCTTCCCCCAATAATATGCTTTTCCCTCTTTGTATTGTTTAATATCCCTAAGTAATTTTTTGCTTTTTCTTTCAAAAGCTTTTTTAGTCCTATACTGAGCTGCCTCATATTGTTTGTGATATAATTTTTCCCAATTCATAAACATCAAATCTTTTAATATAATTTCATTCATTAATTCTGCTTCATTCATCATTTTGCATAATCTGTCATCATTACACTTAATAAGAAACTTCATGTACTCTACCCCAAATTTGTCAAATAAAATGTTAAATTCCTGCTGTACTTCATTGGTTAAATCAATTTCCATCGGTGTTAGGTTGTGGTCTGATACATATTTATATAGTTTTACAAATATTGTATTATTTTAACTAAGATATGTTTTGTTAGTAGTATACAGCTTTAAGAATTCAAATAGCTTTGGCGCCAAACAGTGGTATTTAAATCTGTTGGGTTCACTATTTGTTTGTTCTGATGAAGCTCACACTGTAGTGAGTGAAAGCGCTTAACAATACAATGAATAAAGCTGATTTTTTTATTATTGCCTGTGGTATATTTTGAACACGCTTTTTCGTGCAGTCGTTAGAGAATTGTAGCGTTCTGGTATTCGCTGCTTGTACAACATAGTTATTTCGAACGCTACACTATATATATATATATATATATATATATATATATATATATGCCAAAATTTTAAGCCAGTACTTGTAATTATGCCCGATAGCACATAAACTCTTTGAAGTAACTGCACTTTGCCAAATAAGTCTCCATAGCACAAGAACATTCCTAAATTACTGTACTTTATGAAACCACTCCTTATCAGTGTAAGAAATACTTTGAAATAACTGTACTTTGTGAATACACTGTACATGGCGGAAGAAGCTCAGACTCAGAGTAAGAAACACTTTGAAATGGATGCACTTTGCAAATAAACTGTACAAAGCACAAGAACCTTTCAAAATGGCTGTACTTTGCAAAATAACTCTGCAATGTAAGAAACACTCTGAGACGACGTCCTTCTGTGAATAAATGCACATGGCACAAGAAATGTTTTGAAATAGCTGTACTTTGACTGCACTTTGCAATATAACTGTACTTTACACACAGAAAACTCTTTGAAATAATTGCACTCTGCAAACACTTTACATGCTCTGAGGTTCTTCGAATAACTCTAGTTATGTTTTGAATGACTTCAGTCAAAGCAAAATAGTAGTTTGTGCCAAAACACAGTCTTTTACTAAAAGCATACAGTCACCTTGCCCTTTAAGCTTAATTTGCCCTTTTATTGTACTCATTATGCCCTTTTAATGTCTTATTATGCTCATTATACTTTTCTTGTGCCTGATTTACTTTAAACATGCTCCTTAGGCAAACCAAAGGTAATTCTGAGCCCCATATGAATACTTCTGCTAGTTTTATCAAATATTGTGGCTTTGAACATTTTGCCAAACTGTTATATCCAAAACACGAACCAGGAAAAACAGGCACAGTGGCAAGACAAAGCACGAAAATAACCCAGATTTAACAATTTATTGAAGCTCTTTTCATTTGCTAAAATACGCAAACTACTTCAGAAACCATATTGCTTGTTTGCAAGTATATAAATACACACAATGAATCATTATCAAACCAATCACAACTCATCAATATATTTGATTATGTACTTAATTTGTTAATTAGTTAATTAGAAAAATGTTCTCTTAAAGACACCAGCCCTACCTACCCGTAAACAACACAATAAAGCACTAAAATAGAATACTAAGATATGGAAGTACAAAATACAGAAGTAAAAAATCACAACATTATAAAATTGCAGTGCTGTATATTAGCAGCATGATAAAATGATTGCATGAATAAGCAATGATAATAATTGAACAATGTTAAGAAATGTTGTTGTTGTTGTATCTTTTGGCTTTTCCCGGTTAGGGGTCACCGCAGCGGAACTCCGGTCCGCTAATGATTGGCAGTAGATTTTTACGTACCGAGTTGCCAGCCCTGACGTACAACCTTCAACGAAGGTACGCCCATTCACGCATGTCTCCACACAGAAGACGCTTTAGCTGAGAATCGAACAGGACAAATGTATAAACAATATATTAAAAATATATGTATGAAAAGTATATATAAATATATATATGAAAAAAATATATATAAAGGGATGTTAATAAATAATAATATTAAAAATAAGCCAGGTAAAGTAAGTGAAGAAAAATAGAGTAATAAAACAAAGCGTCATGTTTTTGACATATCTACTAACAATTTTTAACAAGTTTTTAAACTTGTTTTTAACCTGGAGTTAACGCCTAAGATTCTTTAATTTAAGAATACTACTTATTGAGCATGTATCATTCAGCCCAGGGTGATTGTAAGCATTCAATTTTATCTGCCAGTCTAATTCTAGCTCTTCCAACTGGATGGGTGCTGGACCTCCCCTTGCATCTATTTTCATCTGATCAATGGCAGAAAATTTAAACCTATGGTTAGCATAAAGTTGAATATGTTTAGCCAAAGCATTGTCCTGCTTATTTTTGTTGATAGCATACTGATATTCGTAGATCCTTTCTCGGAGTCTACGCTCTGTTTTTCCTATGTAAAATGCAGGACAGTGCTGGCAAGTTGCTAAATAAACAACCGTCTTTGAATTGCAGTTGAACCTAGCTTTCAATCTAATGCGATACCCACACACTGTTGCCGAGTGTATATTGTTCACAAATTTGCAATAGTTACAACTTTGACATTTGAACATTCCTGGGACTTTTGGTATGGTTCGTCGCTGTTGTTCTAGTAGATCCTTCAAGTTTCTACCTCTTCTAAATGTTACCCCTGGTGTATCACCCATCTTAGTGAAAATGGAGGAATTTGTTCTGAAAATACCCCAATTTTTCTTAATGATATCAAGGCAAGCAAAACTATGCAAATTGAATGTGGTAACAAATTTCACTTCATTTTGTGTGTTGTGTACTGAACTATGTGCAATAATATCACTAGAGTCCATAACATGGTTTAAAGTTACATCATTACATGTTTTAACCTGTAATAAGGGTTTGTATGTCCCATTAAACCTCTTGTTTTGGACTTATTTTATTAAGTTAGCAAGTAATCCTACTGGGTACCCTCTATGTAGGAACATGGACTTAAGTAAGTCACATTCTTCCACAAAGTCCTGATCCTTACTAACTATCCTTGCAGATCTCACTAGTTGCCCTTTAACCACAGACCGCTTTTGATGGTGCGGGTGGCAACTTGAGAAGTGCAAAAATGAGTTGGAATATGTGCTCTTCCTATGAATATATCCACCTATGATCTTGTTCTTGGATATCAAGGTGTCAAAATACACTATAGTCTCCTCGTTAAAGGTCGCAGTAAAGTGTAAAAATTGAGTTGATTCATTAAACTTTTGGACAACCTGATTGCTAATGTTACCATCACTGTTCAACAAAATAAAAATGTTGTCCAAGTAATGCGTGTAGTAAATAATCAGGTCATTAATACTTGCATCCTTAAAAAAACATAAAGACTCGTGGTCATTTCTTAAAAGGTTAGATAGCCTTGAATTCAACACTGAGTACAATTTCCTTACAGTCGATGTGAAGGATTTATACAGATGTATACCACAAGATGTGGGCATTGAATGGGTGAACTTGTTGTTAAGGAAACATGGTGCCCTGCATAGTGAGGCGGCGGTAGTTACTGAACTACTAGAAATTATTTTATATAACAACTTCTTTATGTTTGGAGATAATTTTTACCTGCAAAAATTTGGTGTAGCTATGGGTTCCCCATGTGGGGCGAGTATAGTAAACTCAGTGATGGCTTACTGGGAGTCCGAATACGGTTGGAAGAGCTAGAATTAGACTGGCAGATAAAATTGAATGCTTATAATCACCCTGGGCTGAGAGATATATGGTCAATAAGTAGTATTCTTAAATTAAAGAATCTTAGACATTAAATCCAGGTTAAAAACAAGTTTAAAAACTTGTTAAAAATTGTTAGTAGATATGTCAAAAACATGATGCTTTGTTTTATTACTCTATTTTTCTTCACTTACTTTACCTGGTTTATTTTTAATATTATTATTTTTAACATCCCTTTATATATATTTTTTTCATATATATATTTATATATACTTTTCATACATATATTTTTTATATGTTTATATATTTCTTAACATTGTTCAATTATTACCATTGCTTATTCATGCAATCATTTTATCGTGCCGCTAACATACAGCACTGCAATTTTATAATGTTGCGATTTTTTACTTCTGTATTTTGTACTTCCGTATCTTAGTATTCTATTTTAGTGCTTTATTGGGTTGTTTACAGGTAGGTAGGGCTGGTGTCTTTAAGAGAACATTGTTCTAATTAACTAATTAACAAATTAAGTACATAATCAAATATATTGATGAGTTGTGATTGGTTTGATAATGATTCATTGTGTGTATTTATATGCTTGCAAACAAGCAATGTGGTTTATGAAGACGTTTGCGTATTTTAGCAAACGAAAAGTGCATCAATAAATTGTTAAATCTGTGTTATTTTCGTGCTTTGTCTTGCCATTGTGCCTGTTTTTCCTGGTTCGTGCTTTGAACATTTTGTTTAATTAATAATGTGATTTGTGCCTTTCATTTACTTCATAATATGTTCTGTGCTACTCATTTAATTAATAATGCTTTTTGTGCCTTATAAGTAGGCCACTTCATTTTCTTTGCCAAATAAATAATTTGTGCAGTTTTCTTTACCTTTAGCTCATTTCTGGCCCTTTTTCTTTTGTCTGTGTTCTGTTTCACTCACCCTGCTTAGTCTGCCTTCACCTTCAACTCTGCACCTCATGGCTCGAAGAAGTAGCTCTGTTAATCCCGGTTCTGACACCATGTCTCATCTGGTCAGGATAAAACAGATGAACAATTTTGGATTCTATTCAAGCAGCTTTATTACACACAAACACATCAGAAATAAGGCTTTGTAAGTTAAATAAACTTATAAACAGACTGACTACTGCACTCATACATGTTAACCCTCTGGCTATTCTCTCAAAATGGCTCTGCTGCCTGCACATGCTTAGTATTTATATGCATGTCCTACATCTGGAAATTCTTCTTAAAGGCACATACACATGCTCTGATCTACAAAGATGTCTAGTGGTCTGTGCTTGATTGAGTGAGATTAGAGTGAGTTGTTGGGTAGAGATAAATGTAGAGGTAGTGGAGGCAGGTGGAATTTGGGGGCAGGGTAGGGGATTAGAATGAGCCCAAGTGTAACGAGGGCGAACAGAGTAGGCCAGTCCAGATCATGGGAGACTTTGGAAAACAATCAACAAGCCATAAGTTGTACCAAAGTAAAGCAATGGCTGTGCTGTAGCAAGTGGGAGTCAACAAGGAATGTGAAGGGATGCAATGAGGCAGGGATACCAGGTACTGTGCTGGCTGCAGGATAAAGTTGGTAGCAGCTATGGGGCAAAACATAGTTCATGTGCAGTAGACCAAGAAGCAGAACAAATGCTAAATTATTTAAAAGTAGTATGGACAGTGGGAGGAAGATTAAATATGGCTCTGATAAATGTAGTAGCAAAGATAGGTGGAACTAATTATGGAAAGGAGGAAAAGAGAAAATGGTAGAGATCAGATGGGATAGAGATAGGGCTGGAGTTCAGCTAAGTGGTGTGTGTACAGTTTTTCACCAACAGATTATAGCAGGGTAAAGTTACAGTGGTTAACATACGTTAGTTAGAGGTTGTATTGTTGCAGGACAGTTGAGTCTTGTCACAGAGACTTAATGCTTTGGTTGGACAATGATGTTAGCGCGTATTCTGCACTGGAGTCTTAGTCAATTATTATTGAACGATTTTATCTTGGAGGAGAAGAGAGCAAGGACCAAGTGGGATAAATTGATCCTACCAATAGAATAAGGTGGTTTAGAATTACCTGATTTGAAGGGATATTTTAGAAAGTCGCAGTTAAGGATCATATGTATAACACATGGAGAAAACTATAATTCAAAGTTGAAAGGGATGATGATGAGGCAGGGGAAAATTCAAGAAATAAGGAGAAAGTGAGATTTTGGATTCAGATCCTTAAGGAGAATAACAACAATATACAAAATACTATATTCATAAAGTAGCAGAAAAGTATTCTAAGAACTAATCCAACACGAGAATGCAGAAAGGACATTCTGCTGATAGCTATGACTGCAATTAGGGGTACAGAGAATAGGCAAAAAGGAGTGGGACTTTAATGGAGAAAACTGGCAAAGGAACTGAGATATTGGGAACAAATAGCTAGAGGGAAAAGGTAGTAGAATGGAAAGAATGCAAGAAGACATTGGGATTGCAGGTAGAGACTGCCTTGTGTATCAGGAATTATTATGAGAGTACAGCCAAAGAGAAAGGGATCAGGGAATCCTAAGTTGAATCTAGACCAGAAGCTACTGTTAAAAGGGGATAATTAATAGGGCATATAAAATATTGCACAATAACTGTAGGAATCAGAGGAGGTTAGACTGAATTTGGAAGAGTGATTAGATAAGCAATTCACAAGGAAACAAAGGGAGGATGTATGTATGACTCCCAAATATGCAGCAAAGTCTAGAAGATTTTGGATTTTTGCTTGGAGGTGTTTGCATAAGTTATTTTTATACCTCATGCAGACTCCAAAGATTTTTTTCCTCAGGTAGATGTTAGAGTTGTGATGGAGAAGAAAGTGGTAAATGGGAACATATGTTTTGGGAGTGTAATATGTTGGCCAGTTTTAAAATTCCCTACATAGTGCCCTGTCAGAAATATTGGATAAACAAATGGATATAACTAAGGAAATGATTTTTTTGAGCTGGGATACAGGATCAAAATTGCCTAGACATACAAGGCCTTGTTAAATTTAATTCTGGTGGTTGCCAAAAAAAGCAGATATTAAAAAATGGAAATCAAAGTCTAAACTAATTGCATTTGAAGTATTGAATATTTTAACACAGATAAAAGAACTATGAGTGGGATTTTTAGAAAAAGGACAGGAGCAAACTACATAGAAAAAATGGAAGAGGAGTGAGGTTTAAGTGAAGGCATAAACTGAACAATTTATGTAATGCTGGATTGATGATAATTATGTAAAAGAGTGTATATGATGTACAATGTTTGTAACTGTGAACATGATAATATGTTTTTTTTTTTTTTTACATAAATGTATGTTTGCCTATGTCTTAAGTGATATCTCAATAAATGTGCTAAAATTATTCTCTTTTTTTTTTGGAGAAACACTATGTACAAAACTCCTGATACTTCTGTCAAATAAAATCTCTAAACAATCTAGATTCATTACTTAAGAAACCAATACATATGTAAGTATTTTAAATAAACGGTAGGATTAACCAGTCCCAGTTAATTTTTGTTCTTGAGATTATAAACAATACCTTGCTTGACCTGCTTCAGTTGGGACTATCAAATAATGCTGAAAACACTGGACAACAGCTCCATATCCTTTATTGCAGGAAAATCATAAAGATAACCGATGTTACCTAATTTCACTGATAAAAGAGACTTAATAAAATATACATTCTTCCCGAACTTTAAGGAAAGTATGCTATAATATTATAATCTGTCCAAAAACATACAGAAAATCTTCCCATTTTTTTGCAAAATATATTCCTCAGATCAAACTAAAATGTTGACCTCCATATCAGTAAAATATATTCCCCAATACTAACAATATTGTAAAAGTCATTACTCTTTGCCTTACTGATCTTTAAATCTAAAGAGTGTAAAAAGGATTCCACTGCATAAACAGCTTATCTTATCTATACCCCACATTGTGTAATAAGAACTATATGATCAGCATAGTGCTTCAGTAGCAGTAAATGTATACGAGGTTGAATTCCCCACCTAGCTACCAGAAAACATATGGTGTACTAGACTATGAGTGTCTTCATAAATAAAACAAAAATAATATATCTAAAGCCACTAATTTGTTTTAGCCCCTTTGTATGAAAAAAAGGCTTATTAATCCAACCATTAGCTATTGTCGAAATACTACTAATTTAGTATATCAACTTTCAAGGTAAATGATCTCCAGTAGTCCAACAATTTAAAATGATCCATGCTTCAGAGTGTGCAACATTATCATCCATATATTCATCCATCTATTCATCTATCCATCCATCCAGAACCTCTTTTTCACATTTTTGCTCATGGTGTTGGAGTGTCACCTAAAATTAGCATTCATCTAGAGCCAAGGTTTGCACCACCAAGTGGCTAGCCCTGTCGTGGTAGTTTTTCCACACCACACACTTGCATGCACATACACACCTATGGCCAATTTAGAATGTCCAATTCACCTACTGCATGTCTTTGGAATGTTGGTGGAAACTGGATCACCCAGAGGAAACCCCTTTGAACACAGACAGGACATGCAGACTCCACACAGAAGGCACCCTAGTCGAGACTTGAACCAAGGAACCTCTGGCTGTGAAGTGACAATGTTGTCTTGTGTGCCACTGTGCCTCCCCCACCTTTCCTTGAAGTACAATCAAAAACATTCTTTGTCAGAACTAAAATATCACTAATCTGAATTCAATAACATCTATGTGGTGTGGAATGTTAGATTTCTAGCAGCCTACACACATCTTGCATTGCAGAGCATTTTCTGAAAAGTAAACTTATAAAGCATAAGATAAACAAATGTAAATATTTTGTAAACAATAAAAGCTATGAAAACTACAAATGGCAATGTTGTCAGAAAGAAGTATTTGTTACAGTGCTAGTAGTTGGTGCATTCATAGTATTTTCAATAAGTGTATTATAATGCACACAAACCCTAAATTATATTTTTTCTAAGCTTTCACAAATTTTTATAGTTTGAAAGCTATACAACCAAGACATATATTGCTAGAGCATTTTTGTTAACCAGACATGAGCTTTCACATGACAACATGAAATTCCTCTATAAGTGCATGTTTATTGAGATACTTACAGAAATATGAAAACGTACGTTTAATTGTAAGATTAGTAATACTAATAATACTGGTTATCTCTCAAGATGTGTAAGTTACAGTGCAAAAGACAGTTTTCTTCCACAACATCTAAGGTTTCACCTAATGACATGCAACAGTTTGTAAGTCACTTGGTTTTTGAAGTATTAAGTACATATGGAAATATCAATTTTTTTCATAATTACTAGGAAACAACTAACAATATTTCTTTCTTTTTTAAAACACCTTTATTGAATTATCACTTGTGACGTAGGGACATTTACATTTATATAAAAGTAATCAGACTGTATAAACAAGTTAAAATTAACAAACATTATGCTTCACATATATTGCTATATATCATATAACCTAAGCAAATTTACATAAATTATTTAATTCCTGCCCCCTTTTTAAAAGAGAAACATCTTTATTAAACCATCACTTATGACATAAGCAATCATACATTTATATAAATGAAAACAAACAACACCAACATAATCCCAGTTGCAAGCGTTTTACATCACAAACTATGCAGTGTGTGATATAAACCAGCATTTTCAGTGAACTGCCCTGTCTCTCACATTGATGCTTCGTCCCATATAACTCAATAAAATCTAGGTTTCTCAGATATGAAAATATGACTATAAATATGAAAGTATGAATAATAAGTGGCACAAAGATTAATTTCTCCACTGCAGGACATCCTAGGCCAACAATGTTAGTGTTGTTTTATTAACAGTTCCTTGCCCTTTCTAACACTGTCTATTATTAGCTGGTAAATCACTTAAGTTAAAGTTCTGGAAGCCATAAGGAGGTATGGCTGTGAATTGGAAGTATACAAAAAGGCACTGTAGGCTTGAGTGAGTTAATGCAAAACACATCACTATCTCCCCCATGTATTAAAAGTTTTCCAACTCTTACTTGAAAACATTTTATTACATTTTTAATCAAAATTACAAACAATAAGAGGTTCCTAATTTTTCACTAGTGACTTTTCATCCTTCTTCCAAATTAAAACATGTACACATACACACACACACACACACACACACACACACACACACACACACACACACACACATGCATGCTAACGCGCTTGCACACACACAAATGCACACACACACGCACATGCACACACACGCACACACACACACACACACACACACACACACACACACACACACACACACACACACACACACACACACACACACACACACACATACACACTCGCACACACACACACACACACACACACACACACACACACACACACACACACACACACACACGTGCAAACACACGTGCGCACACACACACACACACACACACACACACACACACACGCACACAGATGCACACGGACACACATGCACACACACTTCATTTCATTATATTTTACTCTAGTATCTAGCCAGTCATTTAAAGCTCTTTGTTGCCCAAACTAAAAATTTTGTATGGAGCTATGCCACATTGTAGTCAGGGGACAAAGTAGTAGAAGCGATACACATGTCTAGGTATACAAATGCTGTCCTCACTAGTATAGGCCACATGTACTCTACACAGTGAATATGTTCTTTGTAAGACAAGAATGTAAAGGGACAGGTTGTTCTATTATTGAAGGCTAGCTTTTTGTCAGTGCTACATATTTACACATAAAATGTACAGGTACATATATTCATATTAAAAGATATATGCAAACTAAATTCCTGTGTGAAGGAGCACTTTGGTAGAAAGGTACTTGAAGATAGCTGAGCAGTTGTCTACAGATTACTGTGTATCCTTAAAACTGCCAATGATTTACACATAGGAAATGCTTATATTCCTCCAAACAATACTGCATAGATCAGCAAAATATTTTCCAAGGTGTGCACAAGTTGGTACACAAAAATGATGTAGCACCTTTAACTCCCTACTTTATATTTATTTACATGCATATAGGCAAATGAGGGCAACTATGTTGACTGTCTACAAATAATTTCATTTTGCTGCCACTTTCTTACCCCATGAAGCACAACTTAGTGTTGATGCATGTCTCTGACAGCTCATGACCACAGATTTGTGGAAGAGACACTTGTTAGTGTGTATGTTGCACTACTGCACATAGCAAGATGTACAGCCCATGACTATGACATTTATTGTACACGTGATTCACAGGCTTTCAGTTTACTCCTTGGGACTGTAACATCATTTTCTGAGGAGATTCACACAGCAATAGCTACCACTGCACTTGTGCAGAGTGTATGCGGGGTACATGAAAGAGTTCAAGGTCGTGCTCTAGCTCTTTTATGGGTCCCTATGATGGTCCGTTCTGAAAAGTTGATGCCTGGTAAGAACTGGTTAAGCAGATAATCACAGCCACTGGCATTCCAGGACATCAGAGTAGTTCAGATAAGATTAGGATGACCTATACCGATCCCTATCTTCTTCTTACTACTGGCAGGTCTTTGTCTTAGTTTGCATTTGAAATGTGTGTGTGGGCTACTCTGTGGATCTTCTGTGTCAGGTGGAGGTAATGGAGTGATAGACTGTAATATGCTACATTTTTAGTGGGATTTCTGCGGGGACCTGTTATTTGATGGGGTTATGCTGCACCATCTCAGTGTGTGTGTGTGTGTGTGTGTGTGTGTGTGTGTGTGTGTGTGTACTACCTGCTATGTCCGCCTGTGTACCAGGGATTGTGGACTGCACTTACAGTTCTGGCATCTTACCTTACACTGCTCACAATTTTGTGATCTCACCTTCTCCTCTTCCAGCATGAGAAAAATGAGATATAAACTTGTATCACCTACCATGAGGTAGCAGAGACTAACAGCCATGCAGGGATAGTTTTACTGACAAATGATCTATATACAAGTATGTGTCTGCTTTTCCATTGGTAGGCTAGTTTGATTTATTGAAACTAACACTCCCTCTGCATTCTTCACATTTTACTATTTTATTAGAATAACAACAGCAGTGACAAACAGACATATACATCTATGTTTGTTCTGGTATCATGCAAATGTCAGTAATATATAGTGTTAGAAACAATTATTTTTAAATAAATAACATTTTTTTAAAGGTTGATTTATTGAAACCCAATTGTGTCTCCTCAAAAGATATGTACTCAATAGGTAGCTCATCAACAGCCTGCCCTTATTGAAGCTGTAGCTGGGAAGGTGGAAAGGATGGGAGGGCCTCACTGGAAGAGGGTCTTGAAATATCATAAGGGGTAGCCAAGACATATTGCCCAACATGCCTAGCTTAAGCAAGTGATAGAGGCTACAGTGGAAAGAGCCCTGGACAGGTACATGTCCAGAATGGAATGCCTTCTGGAGAAAATTGCACATTTTGTCACCCATGCAACCTCATTCAACAGACTGCCAGAGGAGGATGTAGTCCATACCATATGCCACCCTGAGCCAACAGCTTGAGTTTGAACACAGAAATGTTCCCCTAGACCAGGACAGCAGACATCCTGCACTGTTTGTACTTTACTTTTCCACAGTCTGGTATATTATATTCTTCTTCTGTCCAGGCCATAACCTATACACTGCACAGCCCTTCTTCTCATCATTTTCTGTTCTTTGTTCATCTCTGTCCACCCCATATTCCCCATCCTCACAGCTGGCCTTAGGCATGGAGCAACTAGGCGGCCGCCTAGGGTGCAACTCTAGCAGGGGCACTTTTCCAGTAATATGGATGCCATAGGTAGACCAGCATGGGGTTATTAAGTAAATGCAAAATCTGCCTTATTTTTCTGTGCTGTTCTGTGTGTATCTGTCTGTCCCTGCAGATTTACCCGACCCCATTTCCCTTCTTTTCTATCACCCTTCTGCTCTTTCCCCTTCCCTGTATAAAAAGGGGACCGCGTTCCTGCAAAAAACTGATCCATTACCTTCACCACAACATGTACACTCTTGTTATCCTTCTGTGTGTCCCTCTATTTGCTATCTTCAACTTTTATCCTAGTTTCCTATGCAGTCCTTTCTGCCCTCGTCCCCTTTTATCTATCTGAAAGGTGTCCATGTAAATGGATGCTACATATATAGATACTTATATACCACTGTGTGCCATCCTGCTGAGGGAAATGCTGGTATGTGCAGAATAGATGTTATGTCTTTAAGATACAGAGGCATGCAAAATAACACTTTTATCTGTCACAGACTATGCACAGTGGTACATAACCACTCTATGGAGTGTGCCTTGTAGTTCTGTGTACATGTCACTGCACTGATGGGTCTGCTTGCATACCTGCTGTCTACTCATCCATGCAGATGTAAGCAACTACCTACATGACATTACTGCCTGTCCTACCTTTGATATGTGAGTATTGTAAGGGTGCCACTCATAGCTTTCAACTGTCCAGATTTTTACAGAATGTTCAGATTTTGCCTCCTGTTTTAAGTCTGTTCATCATAATACTTGTGGTTTTCTGGCAAGTCAGTGAGGACGGAATTCACTCATTAATGACAATCATTTAAGTTTCAGTCTTCATATCCTTCAGAAAATGCATAGTAACACAAAACATTTTATTCTAGCAACTTTATAAGATTATACAAGCAATATTTAAGAATCATCCCTAGTTTTGGACCTTTGTAACCCCAGTAATGTTGCCTTTGTCCAGATTTCTTGTGATACAAAGTTGAGAGGTATGGATTGCCACTCAGTGCAACCAAGCTCTACAAACCTTGCACAGGCATGGAGGACATCTCTACAAATCACATCTTCTGCTTTAATGAACTTTAAGCTTTACTAGCTATAGAAAAGAAGACTGTCCAATCAAGGCTTCAAAAATATAAACATCTTTGAATATATACAAATATTCTGGGTTCATTTAATTAGCTCACATGGAAAACTATTCAACTTGGGGATACTACAACACTTTGAAGTTTGATTTTCATAAAAGAAGTGATACCTTATAAAACATTAGCCTACATCTGGTTGACAGTGAAGTGAATGTGGTTTAAACACATTGAGTTTACCTCGACAATATTGTGCCTCCTGGTTCCTGTTCCCTATAGCTAATGATCACTGGTATGTCATGTTTTGTTTGTTTATGCACCAGCGGTATTCCATTTGTGTGGATTTTTATTTTCCCATGGTTGTATGATGAAGGAGTTGGCATATTAATGTAAGGAGAGATGTATGTGGTCCTCCCAGAGAGAATCCTCCCTCTGAAAAATGGTTTTGCTTCTTGCTTCTTTGAGTTAAACTTTGATTGGTTTATTTCATCTGATCAAAGCTTCAGGAAATTGGAACTCAGGGAAATATAGGTGTACCCTTATGAAAGAATACTTTTTGGCACAGAGCCCCTGGAAGAAGGCTAACATAGAGCAACAATCTCAAGCACTAGAGATGAAAACATTTTTGTAGATGCTGGAATTACCTGATTTGGTAGCAGTCCCAGTAAAATAGGCCTGACTTATAGAGAAAGCAACATGAACTGTTCAAAGAGCTGAAAATTGAAATAAGACAAAATCCTGCCATGGAACTAAGTAAGCAATGAATATCTTTTATAGTATTTTTTTACATTTCAGTAACAATTTCTTCTGTTTTACAACACCAGCAGTGATGTCCCACTAATTTTATGTAACAATCCAAGTACTAAGCTATTTATGTAATATTAAAATGCTATTTATCATCAAAGCATTATGCTTATCACTAACAATTTCCAATAACATTAACAATATCACTGTTTAATACTATACTGTAATGTCTGTCTATGCCTCTGCATGTGTATCTGTGTGACTTTTCATTTGTGTTGAAATTAAATATTTATATAACTTATATTATGAAAGCAAAATACTCCTCCATCAATTATATTTGCTGCAGCAGCTTTGAAACATTAGGTAGAAGACACTCTTTATATCAAAAATATAAAATGACATACTAATAAGAAAGCAAATATAAAACTATTTAACAGATAGGTCATTGCCTGAGTACAATAAAGCCCTCCAGGGTGGCATTATTGGGGAAATAATGCACTTATAAAGGTGTAGAGGCTCTCCTCCTGTAGTATCAGGCCTTACAAAATTCTTGGATGGGCTTTATTTCCAAATAACACCCGTCCTGTCAGGCACTATTATTTGCTTATTAAGACTACCCTAGGGTAATATGTTACAACACGAAGATAATAAACTGTATGATATTGTCACTGAGAAGGCTACTACAGTGTCAGATGTTGCTTTCCACAGTCATTTTAGAACACTCTTTTACATCTGCATTACTATAAAATAAAATAATGCATGGTGATATCCTTTTTTTACTTACTTCCTCCTTTATCTCATTCTCAAATCAACCATTACAAACTTTCCAGTGAAAACAATACTCAGCATATCCCTTAAAGCATGCGCCACCATTTATTTCTATGCTAAATTAGTAAACAGATGAAAGCCACCATTTGCATTTGACAAATGTCTCATCTCTCATTCTCTCTGTCGTTCCATCTCTGTCTTTCCGCACTTTCTTTCTTTCTTTCAAATCTTAAACAGTATGTACAAACAGTAAGCATAAGTTAAGATATCAGGTTTGACAGAGGGTGGCGTAATGGTTAAGGTGTTTGCTTACAGACACAAGGTGCAGGGTTTGAGTCTCACAAGGGATAATTGGCTAGGCTTAAAATGGCTCACAAGGGCAGTTAGCTTAGTACTAATCTATGAACCTAATGCAGGAGGTATACTCATGGAGCCATAACAATTGTAGAGCACTATGTAAATAATAATCATTAACACAACGATCATTTATGTAATACAAAGCTTTTTACTTCAGTCACTGCTGTCATATTATGAATCACTTCTCATTCAAGACGTACAGGGAACATCCCGGGATATTTGGCTACAGAGATATGAAGGCATCAAATGTGAAAGCTCTTATGGAAATATCTTTTCCCATCTATAAAGAGAACATTTTATGATGTTTGATACTGCAACACTAGTTTATTATGTAGACTTTGCATACAAGAAATGCATTTACAGAAATTATAAAAATGACCGTATACCCACAATAGATACGCAACTGCATTATTATTATAACTATTAACATTTTGAGTGGAAAGACATGATGCACTCTGTTCTATGCTCCTCCTCACAGGTGGGTTTTAAAGAAATGCACTCTGCATTAGTAATGCATTAGCCACTGATACAGGGCCTATGCAGTTTGAAAGTTTGAGTGACCCATAGTGTAAAATTTCTGTTACTCCAGTAAAAGGTGTTACATCACTACTGGGTTCCAATAAGGTAAAAGGGCAAAGGTTAAGGAGAAAAAAGAAAGGCTTAGAACACTGGGAATGTGTTCACCAAATCAAAGAGAGATGGAAATGTGGGAGACTGATACAGATGTACCATATCATCAGGAGGGGTGCAAAACTAGAAGGACAGGGGAGGAATGTTGGGCAACAGGAAGGATGAAAGATTTAAGACAACCATCAGAAAATATTTCACTGAGACTATGATGAGATCCTGACAGCTGGTGGAATATAACTCTAGAGGTTCCCAGCATTCTCTGAGGCAAATTAAAAAGTCAGGGAGGACAATGGCATTTGCACAGGACTAGCTGCAACAGCTGTGTAGGGTCAGTGGACTAACTGTCTGGTACTGGCATGCTTTTTTGTTTACATGAATTCTATTAGTCATGAGATTGTCATTACAATTCAAGAATTTCTTACAAAGAAGACCTTTCTAAGAAATATTGGCAAATACCTTATCTGATTTAGATGTGCATTTTATTGGTGCTTCTCAGGCTCCATGCTCAGACTTATTTTATTATTTCTCTCTCTTTTGCTCAGTCTTCACTAACAACATAACTAGTGGCCAGTCAGACTTGGATATTACAGTGCACACAGGTGACTTTGTCCTTGTTTGCCATGACTAATCTCACACTACTCTGCCAGCAAAGTTACAGGCCGAGTTTAATACTCTGTGATATTAGATTACACAAAAAGGTTAAATATTAACACTCAAAAATCTGCAGATTTTTTCTTTGCTAGTCTACAAAAAATAAATAAGCCTGTTAACATTCAAATTAAAGATGTAGAAGGCAATAGAACTAATTAGGCCTATGAACAAAATATCTAGGGCTTGCATTAAACCACACACACACACACACACACACACACACACACACACACACACACACACACACACACACACACACACACACACACACACACATGCATAATAATAAAACAGCTAAAACTTAACATACGGAATTTATCGCATTCAGTTTCTCATACAACGCTTATTCTTACAAATAACAGAAAACAAAATATGCCACTTGATATGCCTAGAAGAAAGAAGAACCCACTACTGCCACTGACTGTGAAAATCCAGTTGATTGCCCATCACATGAAGCTCATCTACTAGCCTCTTTTCTCTGTCAGGTAATAAATGAAAAGAAATTTCCCCCGCTGACCTCAAAAGTGACAAAAAGAATTGCATTGTATGAGATTACAACAAATAACGAGGACAGCTTTGCCCTAATTGGATACCATTTTAAGCTATTACAAATGAAACAGCATGATGTTCTTCGTTTTCCATTGCTGCAGTCCTTACTATAGGGTATAGTCCGCGTCCAGTCGGCCCGAATACCAGAGTATAAGGCTGATGTCGGTCAGGGCGCATTAGACTGACGTCAGTACGTCAGGGTACTAATGCGCATGACCGTCGTCATATCCTCAGTCTTTTTTGCCGCATGGTCCGATGCAGAAGCAGTTTTGCGAGTGCAGGTTGGCGTTCTGAAATATTTCCGAAACCGGAGTTTCAGACCGAAACAGAGTTGGCTAAGTACCCGTTGGGGAACATTTTGGTTTTTTCTTGCCTCAGTATTTTACCGGATGTCAGAAAAAGTGAATAACTGTATTTCTTGTGGGAAACAGATACCTCATAGGGATTACCATACCTTGTGTATACCTTGTTTAGGGCCTGAGCACTGCGTTGTTGGTTGCCGCTCTTGTGCTAGGTTTAACAAACGCACTATTAAGAGGAGGTTAGACTGTGCCAGGTTAGTGTTTGGGAAGCGTTGCAATTATAAAATGCCATCGGATGCTCCGACGCCCGCTTCGTCCAAGAAGCGCAAGGACAAAACAGTGAAGCCTAGGGTTGATGAACCGGCAGTCCCGGACGTCGGTTCTTTAGAAGGCTCAGTGGAGCCAGAGGTTTTGCCAGGAGTTTCTATGGAGTCTCAGGCAGAAACTTTATTGTTACAGGATGTGCCTTCTCAGGAGGTAGGCCAGGCTGAGGGGGCTTCTCAGGTAACTGTTCTTCCCTCTCTTCCCAAGGTAGTTAGAGCCTCTCCTTCTGTTGCCAAAACTTCTTTGAGAGGTAGGCCTAGTTCAGCTTCAGTGGGGGCTTCTCCTAGCATTTCGGGTTCTGTACCTAAGAAACATATGCTTAAAATGGCAGAATATTTGATTACTATGATTAGAGGTTCTATGCTCCCGCCTGATAAGAGGCCTAGGGTGGAACCGGAGTTTGATAGTTTTGAACAGTGTTCAGAGGCTTCAGAGTCTTCTGCGGAAGACTTGCAGGAGTATCCTACTTATTCTGATTCTGATGTGGATGATTCCACTCCAACAGCTTCTCCTCCTGAGGATTTCTCATTTTCAGAGACTCTGCATTCCATGAGGGAGCACTTTAAATGGGAAGGCCAGGATTACTCTGATTCCAGGAAAAGGCTTAGGGAATTCTTGTTTTTGCCCCAGCATAGGCCCTTAGCTATTCCTCCTGTGTTGAATGTGGTGGAAGATGTTTTGCAGAGGCTTCCCTGAATCCTGACTCTTTGCCTCCTGCTCCTGTTAAGCCTGATAGGTATTATAGGGTGCCCGAAGCTCATAAGTATTTGTTTAAGAGTCCTAGGGCGGACCCAGAAACTATTTCTCAAGGGCCTAAAGGTGTTAAGGCTTCTGTGGTTAAAAATCCTGTTCCCACTGATAAAGAGGCAAGGGCCTTGGATAGGTGGGGAAAGAAAGTGTATACTTCTTCCACTCTAGCCATGAGAGCGTTGAATTGTCAGTTTCACATGCTAAAATATCAGAATTATCTCCTTTCACAATTAAAATCTAAGGTGGATGCTTTGGCGGAAGGTATTGAGTGTAAAGAGTTGCTGGACTTGGTTCATGTGTCTGAGCAAGTGGGTAAGCATTCTTTGCAATGTGGTTTTGATGCTGTACAGGCCTCCTCGAGGGTGGCTGCTACTAGTTCTGTTCTTCGCAGGCATGCCTGGTTGAAGGATCAGAATTTAGCTGAGCATGTTAAGACAAGGATTTTGGATGCTCCTTTACAATCTGATGTGTTGTTTGGATCGCCTGTGGAAGCAGTTTTAAAGAAAATGGAGGACAAAGCTAAGTCTATGCAAACTGTTAAAGATTTTTTGCAGGTGCAGCCACCGAAGTTTAGTAGAAATTGGCCTGCTAAGGGGTGGACATATCCTGCTTATGATTCCCAGTCTAGGGGTAGGTCTAGACGTGGTAGGGGCAGGGCTCAAGGTTCTTTTAGGCCTAGAACAGGGAGTTCACCTGCTCAGACTTCTGGTGAGGGCAGGGGTCAGTCCTTTCGTAAACAGACCCAATGACCTGTCTTTTCAGCTGCCAGTAGATTCTCGTCTGGCAGCTCCTTTGGGAGGAAGACTGTCTCTTTTCAAAGAAAATTGGGATTTAATTACTCAAGACAAATGGGTGTTGGATATCATTCACCACGGTTACGGATTTTATTTCCATACAATGCCCCCTTTCCAAGGCATGCCAGACGTTCCTCCTCCACAAAGAAAGGAGGCTCACAAGCAAGTTTCTCAGTTACTCCAGATGGGGGCCATTCAGCCAGTCCCTGTATCAGAAAGGGGCCTAGGATTTTATTCTCGCCTGTTCCTAGTACCAAAGAAGGGGAACACGTGGAGACCAATTTTGGATTTATCTCTCCTCAACACTTTTCTGGACATTCCCAAGTTCAAGATGTTGACGTTACAACAGCTTTTACCTCTGCTGGGCAAAGATCACTGGATGGTAACTTTAGATCTCAAGGAAGCTTACCTTCATGTGCCTATAAGGCTAAGTTGCAGGAAGTATCTGCGGTTTCGAGCTGGAAATTCTCATTATCAGTTCTCTGCATTGCCCTTTGGCTTATCTACTGCGCCCAGAGTATTCACAAAGGTTCTGGCTCCAGTGATAGCTTACTTCAGGCTTCAAGGAATTCAAATCTATCCTTACTTGGACGACTGCCTGATTCTGGCTCAAGAAAAGGAAGACCTTCTACAGCATCTGGAATATGTTATAGCAGTGCTAAGATGCCTAGGGTATTCTGTGAACGAAATAAAGTCCAGTCTAGTACCCTCTCAAGACATGTGCTTTCTGGGTGTGAGACTGAATACAGCAGCCCAGATGGCCTTTTAACCCCGGACAAACAAAAGAGTCTGTCACTTTACTTCCATCAACTATCTCATCAGTCCGTGCTGACTGCAAGGACAGTCCTTCAAGCATTAGGGTTCATGGCATCTTGTATTCTGGTGCTTCCCAATGCCAAACTGCATATGAGGAAGCTACAATGGTATCTCAAAAATGTATGGACACAGCACTGCCAGGATTTGGACACTGTCATTCAAACAATACCTTGCCTTCAAAAAGAATTCTTGTGGTGGGCTCAGGAATGTCACCTAAACAAGGGACTCTCTGTGACCCGGCCAGAGGCAAGTCAGATTTTAACGACAGATGCCTCGGATATTGCTTGGGGAGCTCATCTAAATGGAAAGTGGATACAAGACAAGTGGCCTGCCAGACTACAGCATCTACATATCAACATGAAGGAGATGTTAGCAGTCCAATTTGCATTAATGGCTTTCAAGGAGTTACTTCTTCCAGGGCAGGTGTTGATTCTAACAGACAACACAACTGTCATGTGGTACATCAACAAGCAAGGGGAACACATTCTTATCCTCTATGCAGGCAAGCAATGATTTTATGGGAGACTGCGCTAAGCTTGCAACTAACTCTTCAGGCAAGGTTTCTGCCAGGAGCACAGAACTCCTTAGCAGATGTGTTAAGCAGACAAATCATGGATCCCCACGAGTGGAAACTGGATCTTCATGTATTTCAGAAATTGACAGTGTCATGGGGAACTCCAGACATAGATCTGTTCGCTTCTCCACTAAACCACCAGCTGCCAAAGTATTGCACAAAGGGGTTTCATCACACAGCTTGGAAAGTGGATGCTCTGTCTTTCAGTTGGAAAAACCTTCATGTGTATGCCTTTCCACCTCTGCCTCTTCTTCCAAAGGTACTATTAAAGGTCAGACAAGACAGGCCAAGGATGATTTTGATAGTTCCAGATTGGCCTCGGCAACACTGGTACCCACTACTACGGAGTCTGGTAAAGAAGCCTCCATGGCCTTTACCTCTGATTCCTCATCTGTTATCTCAGAAGGACGGTCATCTGCTCAATGTCAAGCTTCACTCTCTTCATCTAACAGCCTGGCATATTCTGTGTTGAATCACAGCAGGTCTCAACTTCCTCAACAAGTTTTAAATGTGATTATGGAAGCTAGAAGACCTAGTACAAGGAGAGTGTACGCAGAAAAATGGAAGAGATTTTTATTTTGGAGTACAGCAAAGAATTTGGAGATTTCTGAGCCTAATTTGAGTGTGGCTCTTCAATATCTTACTGAGTTATTGGACAAAGGTTTGGCCTTCTCTTCCATTAAGATTCATGCTGCAGCAATTTCAGCTCACTATGATTGTGACCCACCTTTGTTTTCGCATCCTTTGTTCAAGCAGTTTCTTAGAGGGGCAAAGAATATAAGACCCCACGTAGAGCTCCTACTCCTGCTTGGGATCTCAATTTTGTGTTGGAAAACTTACTCTACAACCTTTTGAGCCTGCAGCTACTGCTGAATTGAAATACTTGTCATGGAAGACTGCTTTTCTGTTGGCTATTACTTCTGCAAGAAGGGTGTCTGAGTTGCAGGCCCTTATGGCAGTAGAGCCCTTTTGATTTTCCATAAGGATAGGGTATCATTACGCACTAATCCTTCCTTTATGCCTAAGGTGGTTTCTAGTGTGGCTTTAAACCAAACTATTCATTTGCCTACGTTTTATGCAGACCCTCAAAATAAAGGGGAAAAGATTTTGCACACTTTAGATGTACACAGGCAATTGCGTTATTATTTAAGCAGGACTAAGGATTTTAGGCAGTCTCAGCAGTTGTTTGTTTCTTTTGCTTTGAGTTCACAGGGCAAGCCTGTGTCAAAACAAACTATTTCTAGGTGGATTGGCTTTTGCATTGCATTTTGTTATTCCCATCATGGCAAGGAGATTCCAGCTGGGATTAGGCCTCATTCCACTAGGGCTACTGCCACTTCAACAGCATTTCTAAGGGGGGTGGCAACTAAGGATATTTTGGAAGCAGCTACTTGGAGTTCAGTGCATACTTTCTCTAAGCATTATCACCTTCCTATCTACTCTAAGTCTAGGGCTGGTTTTGCCACAGCTGTTTTGCAAGGCATGTTGTCAGCTCCTACTTCTTTATGATTTGCCAGCCTCCCTTACCTCTGCTTTGGGATTCTACCCAATAGTAAGGACTGCAGCAATGGAAAACGAAGAACATAGTACAGTTTTGTACCTACCATAAATGTAGATGTTCGAGGATTCCATTGCTGCAGTCCAATTACCTCCCTCCTTCGCCTCTGTGTTTAGGGGTGGTTGTGTAGGTGAGTTTACATGCTTATATTTTTGTATATATTCTTGTATATATTGTACATGTTTTTGGTGCAGGTATTTTGGGACTTGTCTTTTTAGGGTCTTCTGACATCTGGGGCAAGAAAAGACTGAGGATATGACGTCGGTCATGCGCATTAGTACCCTGACGTACTGACGTCAGTCTAATGCGCCCTGACCGACGTCAGCCTTATACTCTGGTATTCGGGCCGACTGGACGCGGACTATACCCTATAGTAAGGACTGCAGCAATGGAATCCTCGAACATCTACATTTATGGTAGGTACAAAACTGTACTTTTTCTTTTGTATTTTGTAGGATATGACTAGCTGGATGAAACAATTTACCAGACAAAATGAGACAAAAGCAAAAACAACAAAAAAAAACTCACTTCAAACCAAAATCAGAATTTATTCAAAAGGAATATAAATGTAACTTCATCAGAGACACAGATTAATCTGTCAATGATGAAATGTAGCAGATATATACAATTGCTACCAGAGACCTCTGTCTTCAGTCCTGATGAATGACTTACAGCTTCTTGTGTTTATATATATAGCCAAGGTCATGGCTGAAAAAAGATGGTGGGCTTATCCATCCCCTGGTTAACTAACTAACTAATTAAATAAAATAGTATGATCAATGGGTAGTTAGCCATCTAAACACACACACACACACACACTCACATGTACACTATAGGATTACTTATCATGGCTCCTGACCACTAAAACTACAAGCTGATGTTTGTTATTCCTCAATAGCCCAACATAATAAAAGCTTAATTTCCCTGTATCTTAATGCACAACCAGTAAACCGGAACCTGGAAAATTAACCAAAATAAAACAAATAGATGATCCCCTGGATTCTGCAAGCCTTGCACAGCATGCAGGATTAGTGCAGGAGCTCTAGCAGGCAATATGTCTGCCGTGCGATCCAGGAATAGCCCGTAGGGGCATGCATGAGCTCTCCTGCACTAGCCCTGCACGGACTCAGCTCCTGCATGCAAATGACCCCATTTGCAGGAGAAATCCATGCAAATGAGGTAAATTTGCAATCCAGGAAGCTGGAAACTGACCGTGCAGGACTAGTGTAATCTGCAGAAATGTACTCAGTTAGTATGTAACCGAGTACATTTCTGCAAATTCCAAAATGGAGCCATGACAGCTCCAAGTAAAGAGTGCATATCATTCAGGAAGCATGCCAATGACTAAGGATAAGGCCACTGGCATTGAAAACATTTAAAAAAATTTAAAAAATCAACTTTTATTTTTTTTAGCCAATCTCAGCTGTTTAAGCATAGGGCAGCAGCACGCAAATGGGATCGGGCTAAAAATAAAACAACCCCCCCCCAAAAAAGCATTCTAGCCAAAATCACTATTCTGCCATTATAGTCAATGGCAGGCAGAAGATAACATGGCCAGTGAGTAGTGGTTGCTTAGGGGGGAGGCTCAGTGTGAGACATATAACAATGCATTAGCAGGCAATCCTGTGCAAATGAGGGGAATGATAGTGAATTCCAGATTTTCCTAGCATGCTAGTCAGCTCCCAACAGTGTAAGAGCAGGAATAGCTTGGTGCAAGCCTAGGAGTTAGCTGACATCATAGGGGGTGTGTGTGTCAGGCATACTGAAAGTGGATTGGAGCCCTGTGGCTTAGGTTTGCACCTAGCTTAGCACAGCTAGGCAAGGGAGTATGTCTGAGTCTGCCTAGCACTCTTTACATTGCCTAAGCGGGTGTGCGCACCGTGCACCAGGTTTTAAAGAAAAAAAAAAGGTAAACCCGGAAATAGCAGCTCTGTGCACACTTGAACACTGTGTTTGCGCGGCACACCCCTGGGCTTCAACAGGAAGGCAACCGGAAGGGAAAACAGTAGTAGGAAGTTAATCAAGGAGAACTAGCATAGCAGGTGAAATGTATCAGAATCAGCCAATTACACAGGTGGCAGACCAGCCCAACCCAGAACACCATTATAAACTAAGCAAACACCTTCCCCCCTGGTTTTTCCCATACTCTACACTACCGGTGTATACAAGTGGGGAACTTTTAACAAACAAAACTACAAAATGATAGGGGCTGCAGCAGGCATCATACAACATGTGCAAGAGGCTGAGGGTGGTGAGTATGTGAATGCTGCCAACCAACCCACAGTGAGGAGACAGAGAAGAGTGTACAGACCCAGGATAACCTACCAGGGGCTACATGAGCTGGAGATAGTGGAGCACTATAGGGTGGACAGGGACCTCCTACAGCAAATTGTTGAGCTGTGCCGGCCATACCTGACACACCAAACTGACAGAGGGGAACCCATCCCAGTGGATAGCAAGGTATGTGTATGCCTAGGAATACTAGCCACAGGTACCACCCAAAGCTCAACTGGGGCTATCATGGGGATCTCACAGGCATCAGCATCCAGAGTATTCCACCAGTTCCTGGATGCCATGTTAGCACATGCCAGTGAGCATGTATATTTCCTCAACACCCGTGAGGTGTTGGCCAGCAATATGCGTCTCTTCCACCAAATAGCAGAATACCCTGAGATAGTGGGTGCTATAGACTGCACACACATACGCATCAAAGCGCCACTCGGTGATCAGGGTAGGGTCTACATCAACCACAAGGGCCTCCCCTCCATCAACTACCAGGTCGTGTGTGATGCCCAGGGCATAATAATGAATGTGTGTGCTGGCTGCCCTGGAAACTATCACGATTCCCACATCTGGCATCTGATGCAGCTGTACCAGAAATTTGCCAATGGGGACATCCCCTGTGGTCACCTAGTGAGGTATGCTGGTTACACACTAGAGCTTTGGCTGATGACACCCATCAGAAATGAACACACACCTGAACAAGAACGTCATAATGAGGCACACGCACAGACCAGACTTATAATAGAGCATGTGTTTGGGATGCTCAAGTCACAGTTCTGGTGCCTGGACACATCCAGTGGAGCCTTGCAGTACTCACCAGCTACATGTACTCAAATTGCTATGGTATGTGCCATGCTACACAATATGATCCTGTGGAAACAGCTGCAGCAGGAACAGCATGGGGCAGGGCCACACAGCCCTCCACCAAAGCCAAGGCCTGCACAGGCACAGAGTGACTCAGAGGAGGAACAACCTGAGCCTGCCCCAGTAGGCAGATGGAGGCTTGCCCAGTATGCTCTGGCCTTGGCAAAGAGGCAATGCATAGCACATACACTGACACAGTAGGGACCCAGGGAATGGCACTTCTCTCTGACTCGCACATACAGTAAAAGGGATGCCAAACATGACACTACCTGTGCTCAACCATGTACAGGGAGTGTACTATGTGCATCCAACATAGGCAGCCCTACAGCACCATCCTCAATACTGGCACACCCACAAGGTATTTCAGTCAACCTACCAATTGCCAAATGGAGTAGAATGTATCATTACCTGTATCAATGGTATGGATGTGAGCATGCAAGGGAATTGTGTTGCTGAATGGTATGGCAGCAGATAGTAGACACCCATAGTGGCACCATGACATCTGAAACAAATACTGGAGACACCATAGTAGCCAGTACTACACAGGGTGACAAAACCCACTGCAGGAAATGTGCTGGGTGACATGTGTGTCCATATGACTCACATATGCCAGTCAGGGAGGTTCACATACCCAACAACAGTCTCAGCCAGCAGGACAGGTGTAGACAAACAGAAACGGAGCCTGTGCTATGAGGTCTGAATGATGCCTATGGGTAACCTCCTCCCCAGGCCTACACAGACAGACTACAGCAGGTCAGGCAGTGGGATGTTAGTTCTGAAGGGTAGGAAGTCAGACACTAATATGTAGGGCAACCAAACCTAAGACCTGTAGAACACTGATATGCCTCTACTCAGCATGATAGGTTAGAATACAGAATGAAATGGAGTACCTGACATACCAGTACAGTCATAGCAAATGTGTGCAAGTGCCAGGTGTGCCCCCCCCCCCAACTCCCATGTAGACATGTAGAAACAATCAGGTGTACCTCTACCCCCAATCCAGTGCAGAAATGTAGTAACAGTCAGGTATGCCCCCCAAACCTGTGTAGAAATGTAGAAACAGTTAGGTGTGTCCCCCCCCAAATCCTATGTAGAAATGTAGTAACAGTCAGGTGTGCCCCACCCACTCCACTCCTATCTAGACATGTGGAAACAGACAGATTTGCCCCCCCAATCCTGTGTAGAAATGTAGTAACATGTATGAGTATGTATAATATGAGTGGAGCACAGATGCCCAGAGTTGGCCAAAGTAGCAGGATAGGTTGTAGCATTTGCACAATATGCATTACTGTGTATGTTAGGATGGTGTGTGTTTCATAATGTGTGAGAGAGGTCAGTATGTATGCATGTTGAGGTAAGACCTGGTGGCCATTGCCCACTACTGCTGATGACAGGGGCAAGCCCTCACAACTGCAGTGCCAAAGACAATCCCCACCAGTATAACACATGCTAGCAGCAAGCCATTGTAAATGTATGGTGGTAATATGTGTCACCATCTGAAAGATTGACATGGCATGGCTGTTGGGCTAGATATACAAGCAGTACACAGGGGAAAGTACCCCAGACATACAGTATATATTGTGTCACTGTGAAATGGAGACACCCTTGGAATTGTACATACAGGTATGCATCACAGTAACTGGACCTGTAGTAGGGGATACTGGTGATGTCTGCCCGAACACTTGCAGATCATAAAGGAAGTAGGACTGATGTACTGGTAATCAGCTGATGCACCTGCACATGCCAGCATAACTGGAATTCCCCATGCATGTCTGTGTGTCAGATGCAAGTAGTGTCCATAGCACACATGCACCCAGCTTACGCAAACACCACCCACAGACACATTTCTGGTCATATCCCTGCTGTGGGGAATGGGTACAGTAAGACCCCACCTGTATATGGCAATAGTGGAAGACTGCAGCATGCAGTGCAGGTGTCCCATGCAGGTGTGTCCCTAGCTGTGGTTAGCACCTTGCCAGCATCCACACCACCTGATCAAGACTGATAGAAGGTATTGGCATGAATACCTATAACACCTACCCTGTCACTCCAGGGGAATATACTGTATGGTGGTCTGGAACTGTAGGACTGACAGAATGCAACAGGCTGCCACATCTGGCCTGCAGCAACACCTAATGCCCCACAGGCTTCTGCCAAGGGCCTGTGTCTCACACGTACTGCCAATGCATGTTATGCCATGGACACCCAAATAACAACATAACACACTCCACATAAGCCATATGCAAGGCCATGTGGACAAATCACAGTAACATGTCCACCATGTCCCACTGCATGAACTGCAGACTAACACTAACACACACCTGTAATGGGGTGATACCCTTAGGGAAAGTTTCAGAGAATGTATGCATAATATATGGAAGCGGTTAGAATAACAGAGGGGGGGGGTGGCAGCATGGGCAGCATGGAATGTGCAGGGTCCGACACCAAGCTGTGCACACACACTATCCCTGGCTGCAAACACATACATGGGTGGCTACACACCTGCCCGTACACCACAATAGGATAAATATCCTGACCCATGGCCACTGCCTCTGGCTAACCTGTGCAAATCTGTACAGCTTTGAGGCATTGCCACAGCAAGATAAGCCCATACTGTCATGTTGATGGGCATACAAGTATGGGATCCGCTGCCAGTACTGTACCAAGGTACTGAACCGGATACACAAACCCAACACCAAGTGTTTGCAGCTCCCCCTCCAGAATGGCATAACTTACCATGAATATGTAGGTGTCTGCCCACAATACCGGACACAGCTGCAGTCACCCTTGTCTCCCAAGACATCACTGTGAGCAAGAATGTCCACCAGACAGTACATGAGGACAGAAAACATTACTGTGTATAACAGTACACATGTCTGAATATCTCTGCTAATAGCAGTACCATGCAGCTGAAGCAGCACAGACACAGTCACCTACAGTACACACTATCCCTTGCACAGTTTGTCCCCAGATTGCCAAATGATCAATGGATACCCTGCAGAAACAGTATGCTACCTGTAGGTGTACAACACAAAGGTCTGCACTGCAGTGCAAACTTCCTGGAATCGATCCACACATTCAATACATAAGGGCATACTGGGCATGCTCACACACTTAGAAAAATGAAGGCAATGTCAGTCAATAACATACTGAAAGGTCATACTGGGCATGCTCACACAATTAAACAAATAAAGTCAATGTCTGCAAACAACAGTGGACCAGACATATCTGTCAGTTGCAGATGTTAAACAAATGAAGGTCATGTCTGCAAACAACAGTGGACCAGACATATCTGGCAGTTGCAGATGTTAAACAAATGAAGCCCATGTCTGCAAACAACAGTGGACCAGACATATCTGGCAGTTGCAGATGTTAATGCAAACAGTCTTCAGTATGCACCACTCATGCTTTGCACACACAGTGGATAGGAATACAGGCATATATCCAAGGACAACAAACTATAATAATCCAAAAGTAGACATCCATAGATGTGTGGAAGAGAGTGACTGTCACAAGGGGCCATCCATTATGAGGTCTGTCACACCCAGCACACAGCCAAATGACTACAACCACATGAGGTTCAGATGTCTCTCACCATAGACCTTAGCCACTGGTATCTGTCAGTGTTATGGACTATGTGATGCAAGTACTAGCTGTACAATATGACTGTACAAGGAAGTAGCCATCTATCAGCTGTATACACGTACCTGTGAAATATAACCCTGCGTGTGCCCTCATGTGGTGTGTCAACCTCTAGATGAATGGGTTATGTCCCATGCACATGCACTGCCCTCCCCATAGTCCTACTATGACAAGCCTGCTGAGGTCATCCACTTTGAAATACACCCTTGTGAAAGGCATAGGTCAGTAATCTCTGTGGTGCATCCTATAACTGCGTACAGCTGTAGTGTGATACACTAGTTAGGTAGGAGATTTAATCCCAGACATGGCAACTGTGTGTGTGTGTGTGTGTGTGTGTGTGTGTGTGTGTGTGTGTGTGTGTGTATGCGTGTGTGTCCCTGTCTGTGTAGAGAGCAATGCTTTTTAGGCTAGTCACACTGACTATGTCAAAGGAAAAAACTTCAAAGACCAATACACGTAAGGTTCAGATTAAGGCACTTTAATTCTTGTAGCAAGGAGACAAAAACATGCATGCACAAATACAGAGTTTGTCTAACGAAAATCAGGAAGTGGAGCCATTCTTATACTATTCTTACAAGACATTGCCTACTGAAGCTGATGTAGTTAATCACAAGTTTACAATATTGTTTTTCGCAGCAGATGTTGCTCATGATTTTCTGCTGATACGACATAACACTTCTAGATTCATGAAAAAACTTTGGAAAAATAACATGGCCTTGGAGACCGGCAGCTAGTTGCAATTATTTCTACAGTGCTGCGTTACATTTCAATGTACTCTACTCATTTGAGCACAAAGCAATCACAGATTATAGTTCATATTCTTCAAGCGGTCTTTGTTCCACTTTATCTATCCTTCCTGCAGCTGGTTATGTTCTCATAACACAGACAGGGCTAATTGTCTAAGTTTAATAACATTATAGAAAGCAGTATTGTTCTTTTCATTATTTTCCTAATCAAGCAGAAAACCATCTGCTTCTCAGTACATTTCCTAAGACATAAACAAGATTTTAGCTGCACTGACAAAATACAAGGTCAGAAAGCATTTGCCATTAATATGGATTTGTTCAGTATAAAGCAGAATAAATGTATTAACCCTTTTGAGCTTCTAAAAAGGCACTAATGCACACATAGTAATGCATATTTTTCTAACATTTCCCCCCATTAATACTTTTATTCTACTTTCAAAAGCATAAATGATTTGTTTCTTTTCCTAACCTCTTCCATTTTGGATTTGCAGTTAAGAAAGTCATTCAGTTTAACTTATGAAAGCATCTCAGTCTTCAATAGTTCATCAAGCTCAGTACCTTGATATAAGGTTTCAGAAACCGACAAATCTATAAAATCTTTGATCAATCTTTTCATGCAGGGTATGCCACAACAAACACATACTCCCAACAGGAGCATTCCTACACAAACAGCAATCAAGATGTTCATTAGGATGGAACCCCACCCCCCAAACCATTTCTGGAAAAAGTCCATCAGTGGGTTTGGGCCTGGTTTGGTCATGGTCGACACTTGCTGAATCACTTCAAGGTGGTTGTCTATCTTGTGCTGGTTGTCAGGAATATATGAACAGCATTCTTCTTGGATTAAAGTGTATGTACCACCTCTTGCTGCTAGGGTGAAGTCAAGAGCCATGCGGTTTTGAAGCACCACAGTTCTCATGGCATTCAGTTCATCAGTCACTAATTCGAGAGCAGAAAAATTTGCATTGCTCATTACTTCGAGTAGTTTAGACAGTTTTCTCAGCTCCCAAATTGATTTTACTGCTCCATATGCTGGTAATATGCCTGCCTACGATATGACAGTGTCACTCAAGTCCATATGTGTTAGTTTATTGCCCATGGAATGATGGTTTCTCCAGCCCGCCTCGCTCTGTCCCACTGGATTCTCAGGTTTTCTGACAGGTTTCTTGGTGACTTCTCGTGCATTTCGAATTTTACCTCGAGGCAAAACTGTAGTGTGTCGTATGGCCAGAACCAGGTAACCCAAAAAACAACTGCCAGACCAATTCTCAGATAACCACTTATAGGTCTTTTTGCCACATACAAAATAACAATCTTCCACCTTAGTAGTAACTTTACTATTAACATTTGCTTGCCCTGCATGAAACATTTTCTTGTTTATTATAGACAGTTGCTTAAAAAGAACATGATTATGTTGTACTTCATTAATTGTTCTGTGCATTGATTTAAGAAATGAGTCATAGTCTGTATTACAAATAGAACCTGCATTATTAGCTTTGGTGTAACATTTGTAAGGAACAGTCATATTGCAATTACTCCAACCCACCTGGACAGTATCATTTTTATAAAAACACACAATTCCCTTTTGTGTAACAGGCAGGTGCAATGCTATTTTATCTTGTGATTTAACAGTCGTAGTATCATAAACCAAGTTTTCCCAGGTCTCATTGACCCCTAGGGGGACTGCAGTCATTAATAATCCCCCGTATGTTGTTGGTATAGCTGTACAAACCCAACAATTTGAAACATTAAAAGTCTCAGCATACACATGTTCGATCGCTTGGTACGTGTTAAAGTTTGCATGCCAGTCTATGAGTAACGCATCGCGTTTATTCGGTTTAGCTTGTGTTCCTGGAAAAAGGAAAGGCCACAACAAAAAGATTAATGTCACCAGTATAGCCAACAGGATAATCATGCAATTTTTTTGTGGCTGTTCTGCATTCCTGTATGCTCTGGATTTTGTCATTTTTACTCTTGTGGTGTAACAGTAACAAGATTTTTATCTAGCTCAAAGTTTTTAACCATTTTACAGTGTGTCAGGTGAATCCAGGATGCTCGCTCTGCGATCTTGACTGCAGTGGGTGTTGACAGTAGCACTTGGTATGGCCCTTCCCACTTCGGTGTCATCCAGTTTTTTCTCTTGATGACTTTCACCCAGACCCATGTGCCTGGGACTACTGCTGCTTCCGATGGTCTGGTTTGTTCCTTATCTGAAACAGAATTAAACTGCAAAAGGTGTTTAGAATTCAACAATCTCTTCATATACTCAGCGAGATTACAGTTGGCTTCCTGATCTGCAGGCATAAGAGGTTTCCACTAAGGTATATAATATGCCCTCCCAAATAACTTCTCAAAAGGAGTCAATCCCTTTGCATTCGAAACAGTTCTCATGCTCAGCAGTGCCAGGGGCAGACAATACACCCAATTTCTACGTGTTTGCTCAATGAGCTTCCTTAATTTATTTTTTAACGTCCCATTGTACCTCTCTACCAACCCTGCAGATTGTGGATGATACGCAGAATGATTTTTCAAAGAAATTCCGAAAAACTTGCTCAGTTGTTGTATGGTTTGGTTCACAAAATGTGTGCCATTGTCACTGTAGATTTTTTTCCGGTATACCAAATCTAGGAATAATTTCTTTAACAAGGGTTTTCCCAACAGTAGCTGCATCTGGATTTTTGGTCGGAAAAGCTTCCACCCATTTGAAAAACATATCTACAATGACAAGACACTTCTTATTTTCGCATTTGTTCAGTTCTATGAAATCCATACAGATAGTATGGAACGGATATGGTAGTGCAGGAAAACTCCCCTGCTTGGGCTTTAACGCCCCTTGTGCATGATGTTTATTACAAACATGGCATGACAAACAAAAATTTTTAGTGTAGTTTATAAATCCATATGTTGTGAACACTCGATTCACTAACTGTACCATCCCCCATGTTGAGACATGGCATTGCCCTGGCTCAACAAAGCTGCATATCTAAACAAGTTAGATGGCAATATCGGTTTTCCCTCTTTGGAGATGTACAGGCCTTCCTTGAGAATTGCTCCTTGTTTTATCCATCTTTGTTTCTCAACTTGTGTAGTAAGTGTCTGCATTGTTTTTAACATTTCTAAGTCTAAAACCTCAGAAGGTTGTAATTCCTCATTCAAAAGAAATGCTTCTGAAGCTGCCTGCTTTGCAGCTGTATCAGCCCTTGCATTACCTTTTGAAATTCTATCCTATTGCTTGGTATGAGCTTTGCATTTACAAATAGCTACTTTCTGAGGTAACTGAATAGATTCTAAAAGATCTAAAATAAACTGCGCATGATTGATTGATTTGCCAGTAGATGTTATCATTCCTCGATTTTTCCACTGTTTCGCAAAAACATGTACAGTAGAGAAAGCATACTGGCTATCAGTAAAAATGTTTACACATTTACCCTTTGCTAAGGTACATGCCCGTGTCAAGGCAATCGGTTCTGCTGCCTGTGCAGATAAATTGTGTGGTAAAGATTTTGCTTCTGTAATCTCAGTATCAGTAACTACTGCATATCCTACTAGGTTTTGTCCTGTGGGACCCCTTTTGCATGAGCCGTCCATGTAATATGTCACCTCGGCATCATCCAAGGGAACATCCGTAAGATCTTTTCTAGGCAGTGTCTTTTGCTCAATCTCCTGCAGGCAGCTGTGCGGTGTGCCATCTGCAGGAGTTGGAAGCAAGGTAGACGGATTCAAAGTTGTACATCGTTCAATTGTCATATGAGGTTGGCTCAACAATATAGTCATACAGGAAAGATGCCTAGCAGGAGAAAGATATGCTACTTTTTCTTGCAGTAAAATAATCGCGACTGCATGAGGCACTCTCAATGTGAGAGGGTGGAACAACACTACTGAGGCCGAAGCCTGTACTGTTATTGCAGCTGCAACTACTGCTTGTACACAGTGGGGCAATGACAGCGCCACTGGGTCCAGTTGTGATGAATAGTAAGCAATGGGGCACTGTTTGTCCCCATGCTGTTGCGTTAGCACTGATGTCATATAACCTTGCTTACAATCTACAGTTTGGAAAAAATGTTTATGATAGTTTGGTAATCCTAAGACTAGTGAGGATGCTATCAGCTGTTTCAATTTGCAGAAAGCAGATTCTGCTTCTGGTGTCCATTGTAATAAATCCTGTGCTGCCATAGGCTTCTTGTATATCAAGTTGGTCAGTGGTGCAGATTCCAAAGCATAGTTTGGGATCCAGCTCTGACAAAAGTTGGTCCTACCCAGGAAGGTCATCATTTCCTTCTTGGTAGTGGGTTTTAGTGCTTGTAAAATCGCTATTTTTCTGTCCTCATCTAATGTTCTGCCCTCTTTGGATATTACATATCCTAGGTATCTAACTCACTTTTTCCAAAGCTGTAATTTGTTTTTATTTACTTTATGTCCCTGAATAGCTAAAAATTGTAACAATGCTACAGTATCTTCCTTACAATCTTGCTGGGTGGGGGCTGCCAGCAGGATGTCATCAACATAAAGTAAAATCTGACTGCCTCTCGGTGGGGTAAATCCCGCCAAGTTGCTTGCCATTTCTTGTGAAAATATTGTTGGGCTTTCACAATATCCCTGTGGTAGTCACGTGTATGTATACCTTTTCCCCTGAAATGTGAATGCAAACCAGTGTTGGCTGTCAGAGTCTATCGGTATCGAAAAAACGCATTGCTGATATCTACCACAGAAAAATATTTCTGCTGAGGTTTCAAATCATTCAACAGGGTGTGTGGATCTGGCACCATAGGTGCCCTTGGTATTACTGCGTCATTTACAGCTTGTAAATCTTGGACCATACGCCATTCTCCGTTTGCTTTTCTAACAGGAAATAAGGTTGTGTTACATGGTGAATCAGGTGATTCCACCAGTACTCCTTCCTTAAGTAAAGCTGCTATAATAGGTTTGATTCCTATCTCTGCATCTTTTCTCAAGGGATACTGTCTCTTTTGTGGTCTAAATGCTGACTTTGGCGTGATAGTAACTGGTCCTGCTGTACGAATCAGTCCTACATCTGATTTGCCCATTGACCAGAGAGTTTCTGGTATGCCTTGTAAGGCATCTTCTTCCTCTTCTGATAAGAGTGCTAATCAGCTGTCCTCGCTAGACTGCAAGTGTACAGCTGGGTGTGTCTGTGTTATCCAATTTAACTTCTGCTTTTGTACTCCCTGTTCTGACAGTTCTAACTCTGTCTGTTTTTCCCACCTCGTGACTTTTTCTCCTAGGACTGCCCATTTCACATTTTTGTCCTTGGTTAAGCTTACATGTGGTAATCGATTAAATTTATAAAGTGCAAAGAACTCCTGGCTTAATGAACAGCTAACTACACTGTTCCCTTTTATGTCCCAGTACAGATTACGTAATACTAACCTGTTTGCATGGTTTCTAAACAACTCTTGTTCATATTCCTTATCAGGTCCTGATGTGCTACAATAATACAGAGTACAGTGCAACAAATGTTGTTTATCAATGTCAAGGGAGGGGAACTTGCTGATGGCTACATTCATCAGCTTTTCAGTTACTGCCCCTGGACCAGTCGTAACCAAGTCCTGGCTGTACCAATAAAATGTTTCACCCTCTGATCGCACTGCAAAAGTATCAATTTGTCGCTGTGCTTCCATACCCTGCATAGTTGGAACTACTGCTATGCCAAATAGTTGCATAAGGTCTCAGCCCAAGAGGTTTACTGGGCATTTTGCAGAAACAACAATTTTGCTTTTCTGGGTTAATCCTGAAACAGGATCAGTTATCGCAATGTTATGGGAGAGGGGCTCCCGATACAGCTGTCCATTAGCTGCTTTCACTAATATGTAATCCGGTGACTCTGAATTCTCTGGTAGTTTGGAGGGATGTACCAGGGTCCGTGATACCTCTGAGTCAAACAAAAATGTGACTTCTCTCCCTTCTACCAGGAGCGTAACTTCTGGTTTTGCGTCTGCTAAATAGAGCTCCAAGCTCAATAAAGCTAAATCTAAAATTTCATTTTCTTCATTATCCGTGACTTCACGTACTTCCTCTATTTCTTCTGTCACATCCTCTACTCCCTCTATCACATTCTCATTTGTCCTTTCTTGGCTATTTTCTTCTAGTGATTCCTGGCTATCATATAGTCAGTCCTCACCCTCCTTATCTTCCGTAGTTGCCTTCTTGTTTTTCTTGCAATCCTTTGCCAGGTGTCCCTTCTTACCACATTTAAAGCACTCCCCCCTTTTCTTTCACCCTTCAAAGTCCTCTGATCGTTGATCAGACTGTTTGTTTCCCTGGGCATTTTTCTTGCCCTTTTCCCCAGACTGTACTACATAAACTTCTGCTCCATCTTCTACAGAAAATACTTGGGCTTTCTTTTTCTTTTTACTGTTAAAATGCCTTTCGGCATGCCTAGCATATTCAAGTAGTGACTGTAATCTACTGGTACAATGGTCTACCATGTGCTTTGTAATAAAGCTGTAAATAGGCAAAATACTGCCTTTCAAAAATGCATTCTTTAGTTGCTGCTCATACAGGGAATCATGTGTTTGATCTTCAGGTTCCTGCATTCCACAATGGTTATTAAAACACTCTAATAATCTAGCATAATATCTGTCAACAGTTTCACCTTCTTGTTGGATGCATTGATTAATGCAAGTCCAGTCTGCCCTAGGTTTCCATTTCTCAGAGATTTGGTCTGTAAGACCTTTCACTCTGTTATCTAGTTATGCGCTACTATGTGGTAGTGGTTTGTGGTCTGCGTCACGGGGATTCCAGTTGCCACTGATCATATGCCAATCTGGTCCCATGATTTGTCTGACTACTTTTTCTACTTCCTCTCCATTTAAGTTATAACTTAACCTCATGCCTTGTAGGTCTTCTAAAAATTTTCTAAAATTAACTTTTGGATGGGGAATTCCCACATTGCTTTTGAATTATTACTCTTTTGTTCCCTACGGTTTGCTTCCTCAATCCACCTGTGTGCCTGAGGAGTCCACGGTCTGTAAACTAAGAGAGTTGGGTCCTGTCCTTCTTGTCCTGCCTGAGGGTTAGGTACTTCTATTAGTGGGCACATTTCTTCTTCACTTATACATCATGAACTTCTACCCATTTGATATAACTCAATGTCCCCTTTTGAGTTTCCTGCCCATGTTCGAGACCTGGTCTCGACGGGATCTCTAACAAATGGTTTTGCTTTTGCAGGGATAGCAGGATATCGTGGGGGTGGACCAGCTTGTCCACTCGCTTCATATTCTGGTAAGGGAAGAGGAGGGGGTGGAGGGGCCGATGCTATTACTAAGTTATTGTCCTCTTTATCTAAAAACATTGTTTTTGAATTATTACTCTTTTGTTCCCTACGGTTTGCTTCCTCAATCCACCTGTGTGCCTGTGGAATCCCTAATTTACGTTGCTTTTTTACCTGACCTCTGGAATCAGTTTTAAGCTGTTTGACAAGTTTAACAAGTGAGGATTTTTCTAATTTACCATCAAATTCATACTTATTAACCCATTTTGAGTAGTATTTAACATTATCAGCACGTTGTAATTGCATAAATTTTGCATCTTCAGTTAACGGCGGAGTTTGGGATCTTTTCGTGCACTTATTTCCCATTTTATTCTAATCTTCAAAATGTTACGTGACCCTTCTTATTTTTACGTGGTACCACGATTTCTCATTTTCACAGACTATCTAGAATAACTGCCTTATCTATTCTGTTTCCCTGATCTATGACAAGACTGCAATCTTCCTGTCCCTGACTTGTACAAGACAAATCGCCTGACAGACAATGCAAATCAAGTCCCTGATCTAAAACAGAAAAAGGAAAATCTCACCTTACCTGAGTCTCCGTGATTGATCGTCTGGTTTGAGGTAAACCCGCCCTTCAGTCGCAGATCAGAACAGTGGCTGGCCTCTTTTGGATGACAATTCAGTCGGAGGTCTTTTCAAACAAGAAAAACCGATGTGGTTTCTTCCCCGTTCAGTTTCAAGCCACCTGGCCGGTCTGATCTGGTCAAAGTGGAGGTTTCCGGTCCGAAGGACCAATCTGTCAAAGGAAAAAACTTCAAAGACCAATACACGTAAGGTTCAGGTTAAGGCACTTTAATTCTTGCAGCAAGGAGACAAAAACATGCATGCAAAAATACAGAGCTTGTCTAACTAAAATCAGGAAGTGAAGCCATTCTTATACTATTCTTACAAGACATTGCCTACTGAAGCTGACGTACTTAATCACAAGTTTACAATATTATTTTTCACAGCACATGTTGCTCATGATTTTCTGCTGATACGACATAACACTTCTAGATTCATGAGAAAACTTTGGAAAAATAACATGGCCTTGGAGACCGGCAGCTAGTTGCAATTATTTCTACAGTGCTGTGGTACATTTCAAGGTACTCTACTCATTTGAGCACAAAACAATCATGGATTATAGTTCATATTCTTCAAGCGGTCTTTGTTCCACTTTATCTATCCTTCCTGCAGCTGGTTATGTTCTCATAACACAGACAGGGCTAATTGTCTAAGTTTAATAACATTATAGAAAGCAGTATTGTTCTATTCATTATTTTCCTAATCAAGCAGAAAACCATCTGCTTCTAAGTACATTTCCTAAGACATAAACAAGATTTTAGCTGCTCTGACAAAATACAAGGTCAGAAAGCATTTGCCATTAATATGGATTTGTTCAGTATAAAGCAGAATAAATGTATTAACCCTTTTGGGCTTCTAAAAAGGCACTAATGCACACATATTAATACATATTTTTCTAACACACTACAATTCAAATGCCCTACCTTGGCAAGGCTGCTGATGTCATACACTGCGAAATACACCTTTTGGTAAGTTGTAGCCCAGTAATCTCCATGGCATGTCCTATAACTGCAAACTGCTGTAGTGTCATAAACCAATTAGGTAGGAATTCTAATCCCAGACATGGCAACTGTGTGTGTGTGTGTGTGTGTGTGTGTGTGTGTGTGTGTGTGTGTGTGTGTGTGTGTGTGTGTGTGTGTGTCTGTCTGTTTAGAGACCAATGCTTTTTAGGCTAGTCACACTCATTACAATTCAAATGCCCTACTTTGGCAAGGCTGCTGATGTCATACACTGTGAAATACACCTTTTGGTAAGTTGTAGCCCAGTAATCTCCTTGGCATGTCCTATAACTGCAAACTGCTGTAGTGTCATAAACTAGTTAGGTAGGAATTCTAATCCCAGACATGGCAACTGTGTGTGTGTGTGTGTGTGTGTGTGTGTGTGTGTGTGTGTGTGTGTGTGTGTGTGTGTGTGTGTGTGTGTGTGTGTCTGTCTGTGCAAAGAGGAATGATTTTTAGGCTAGTCACACTCACTACAATTCAAATGCCCTACTTTGGCAAGGCTGCTGATGTCATACACTGTGAAATACACCTTTTGGAAAGTTGTAGCCCAGTAATCGCCCTGGCATGTCCTATAACTGCATACTGCTGTAGTGTGATAAACTAGTTAGGTAGGAGTTCTAAACCCAGACATGGCAACTGTGTGTGTGTGTGTGTGTGTGTGTGTGTGTGTGTGTGTGTGTGTGTGTGTGTGTGTGTGTGTGTGTGTTTGTCTGTGCAGGGAGCAATGCATTTTATGCTAGTTACACACACTACGATTCAAATGCCCTACTTTGGCATTCCTGTTGATGTCATTCACTGTGAAATATATCTTTGGGGAAGGAGAACTCCAGTAATCCCCGTGGTGCATCCTACAACAGCTTCATGCCGTAGTGTGATATAGAACTCTGGTAGGGGTTCTATTCTCACACATGGCAATTGTGGATGTTTTGTGTGCGTTTCTATGTCTGTGTAGGGAGCAATGCATTTTAGGATAGCCACACTCACTACAATTCAAATGCCCTACTTTGGCAATCCTGCTGATGTCATTCATTGTGAAATACACCTTTGGGGAAGGAGTACTCCAGTAATCCCCGTGGTGCGTCCTATAACAGCTTTATGCTGTAGTGTGATATAGAACTCTGGTAGGGGTTCTATTCCAACACATGGCAGTTGTGGATGTTTTATGTGTGTTTCTATGTCTGTGTAGGGAGCAATGTATTTTAGGCTAGCCACACTCACTACAATTCAAATGCTCTACTTTAGCAATCCTGTTGATATCATTCATTGTGAAATACACATTTGGGGAAGGAGTACTCCAGTAATCTCCATGGAGCATCCTATAACTGCTTTGTGCTGTAGTGTAATAAACTAGTTAGGTAAGAGTTCTAATACCAGACATGATAGGTGTGTGTGTGTGTGTGTGTGTGTGTGTGTGTGTGTGTGTGTGTGTGTGTGTGTGTGTGTGTGTGTGTGTGGCTGTGTTTGTAATTCGTATCCTGTGTGGAGGTGATTGTGAGTGTGTAACAACTGGACTCAATGTGGAGCAGGTTTTGCAACCTCCTTATATGGTGACCCTAGCATATATCACAATGTCCACCATACAGGGATATCAGATGTGAAATAGCTGAGAGGCTGGGGTGCAAATCCATAACCCTACATGTGACATCAAGGCCAGGCAAACAAAGTTAGCAACCCTAGTATTACCCAGAGAACACTCTCAACCCATGTCTCATACACACACTTGCCTAGACAACAGCCACTATGTTGGTAGTACCCTGCATATTGCACACTGATAGTAACCATGGTGTGATTGCAGTGGGCTACAGAGGGCATGGCACCCTGTCCATCTGTCCAATATGCACATACATGCAGACAGTGCACCTTGCCCATGTTCCCCACTGGACACCTGTAACACCTGTGGTACCATCAAATGTGACCCACAAAGGACATACCATGCCTGAAAAACATGTCCTGTATGGACAGATGCCACTGACACCAGTGAATGCCAGTATTGTGCTATCAGTGAAGGTGCAGGGTAAACCTGCTTTCCATTAACAGTTCCCGCCACATAAGGCCAGGACTGGCACATCTGATGATAACAATCTGTGTACACAACATGTGCCAGACACCCCAAGTACAGTCCCACATGTCACTGTACATGCATGTGGGAGATATGCACATCCCAGACACCATCCATGTTATGGACTAAGGAACATATACATGGCAAGCAATGCACAGCATTGGCCACATGCAGTAGTCACCCAGGTGAGTGGATGGTGAATACAATACCCACCTGTTTGGGCAAATCCATAAACTACACCCCTGAGCCACAATGCAGATGATTGTCATGTAGGCTGATGCCAAGGTATACCCATCATCTAGCCTTGTATAGCTGTCTGGCACAGTCGACCACTAAACACCCGTAAAGCAATGCACCCATGCATGTCAGTACTGGCACCCTGTGTGTGTGTGTGTTGTATGATGTGTACAATCACATTCACACTCACTACAACACAACACCTTTACATACCCTTTGCCCATATAACCTCTGTATGACCCCTGTGGTGCATGTGATACCTGCAAAGTAATATGTTGTGGCAATCTCACTAGTGATGAGTTGTATTCCTGGCCCTGCCAAGTGTGTCAGTGTGTCTGCATCCCTGTGAGAGTGTGGCTGTGTTGATACTGGCACCTGTTCATGCGGACAGGCACATGTACTACACCTACCATATAGCTACCGTATCCCTGTTGCAGATGTCACTCACCATCACATATACATTTTGAGGGCCCCTCAACATGTAACCTATGTGGTGCATCCAATAACTGCATAGAAATGTGATAGCACTACATAGTCATCAGGGGTTTGATACCCTGTGCTGGTAGGTGTGTGACACAAACATGCTTAAGTTTTACTCTCCCACCCCTCCCTGACTTTTCGTTGCCCCTGCATGCTTCTCTCACTCCCTCTGTGGTGGATGTGGAGACGTACACCTGTTTTTCTTAGGCAGCAGCATGTGTATTTTAAGTGATGCTCATGATCAGCTGATGGCCTCTGCCTGAATTGCAGCCCTCCTCTAGCTGATTGCATGTGGAACAGCTGTGGTAACATTCCCATTGCCAATTGGATGGAAACATACTCCAATATCTAGGAACATTGTGTTGGGCCTTTTCATTCACTGTGAGCAGGAACTCGTTCTGTTGTTTGGCAAACAGCATCTCAGATGGATTGGGGATTTACCTCTAACAACATACACTGTGGAAACAGGGCAACACACAGGAGGGGGATGTGCCTGACCTAACTACAGACTGTAAGTGCTGCTATACTGCATTTGGAGTAATGTTGGTTTAACAGGGTGTGTGTGGATATGGCTGTCCTACATGTTTTAATAACTGCCATGTCAGTGCTATGTTTATGAGGAAACCCCATTTGCAGGGTCATCTGCAGACTGGGCAGTGTGTGGTGCCTTTTGATTCATGTGTTACCCACAGAGCACCTATCTGTGAACTGCAGAAGGTAGTGTGAGGATTGCAGTCCGCAGATGGTGACAGCCGTGAGAGTTACTGACTTCATATCCCTCATAGGACACATGTTGCAACAATTCCTGTTACAACAGTAAATGTATGAGGTTATCACAGCAACATGTCAATATTGGCCCTGTGTATGTGCCTCCAGCCACAACTCTGTCAATCTTTGTACATATGTTATGCAGTAAGAGGTGTATATGTGCTGTACACAATAATTAGTGACATCATATCTGATAACAAGCCAGTGAGATATCAGACTGCTACACATGTCATGTATAGTAGGGGTAATATTTGATGACATAACATTCTGTGGTTGTGTGTACAGTACTGAGGTCTGTTACTTAAGGTGAATGTCAACAGTGTGTGTATTGTTAATATGTACTTTGGCCTGTGCACGGACTGTGGTAGATGTCATTGTTCTTGGTCCCATTTTATCTGATGTTACCTGCTGCTCCACTGTATGTTACCCTATCGGCTTACATGTTTGTTGGCCCATACACACACATGTCCCATACCACTGACAGGCATCGGACCACACTGTGTAGCGGCCCAGTATATGTAGGGTTAGTGTGTGAGTGGCACATATGAGGATGGTGTTGAACAGATAGTCCACATACTGTAATATTACGCTAGCTTACCATACGTGGCTGTGGCTGTGTTCACATTGGCTGTGGTTATGCACTTTCACATTGATGTATCGTACTCTGTGCTGTGACATGCCTGTAGAGTCTGCTATGTATGCAGGTACATATGCCTTCCTCCATAGGAAATGTAGGCCAGTATTGAGCCAGTCTGCCTGTAGCCTGCACAGTGCTTTGTTACATGCCTAGCAGATTAGTGTACTTACCCAGTGAGATGTCAAGCCAGATGTACTGCTGCCTGGCCTCCCTTAACAGTCATGTATGTCATACAGAGCAATGGGATGCTGCACAGATATATGTCAATATCTAATGGGTAGTATATAGCCATGGCACTTCTGTACCAGCGGTTATTATGTGTCAGGACAGACAGGGGTGTGTGAATGCATAACCTATGGGGGAAATCTATACCAGTCATTACGTGTTACACCCATCTACATGGCTGTTAACATCCACATTGTCAGGCTTGGTCCATATGTCTTGCACTAAGGGATTCTGTGTATACCTCTGGACTGTTGAGAGTGTGTCAGAATGTCCACATATATTGCAAATATCTATGCTGTAGCCAACAGGAGCATTACGTGATAGCAGCGGTATTGTACTATGATGTCCTTAGGATGTCTGTCAGTAGCCAATGGCGCACATGTTAAAAGCAGATATGACCTTCCACACACACCATGTCTGTGAAGACAATCCCTATTACAGTAGCAATAGTCTACAAATATACCTGCTATACACACCTGACATCCCCTTGCACTACGAAGTTGGGACTATAGGGGCTAAGGTAGGGATACACTCCATGTTCAGGACATATGGTGAAAATATATGTACATATAATTATCCAGATATCTATATAGATATACATACACATATACATATTGACATATATAGATGGATATGTATTTGTACATATATATATATATGTATATATATATATATATATATATATATATATATATATATATATATACATATATATATATATATATACATATAAACACCCAGATATATACATATACAGAACAATATATGTCTACACATATACAGATGGAGATACATATGCACATATACGTATGGATATCTACATCTATATTGACAGTAGTAGGTATATCAGAATAGATATGTATGCACATGTAGTTATAGATATCTACATATATACCAACATAACTAGGCATATCTGTACACATAAGATGTGCATGCATATATAGCTATATAGACATATATCTATATATACATATATGTATATATATATATATATATATATATATATATATATATATATATATATATATATATATATATATACATATATCTATATATATATATATATATATATATATATATATATATATATATATATATATATATATATATATATATATATATGTGTGTACATATGAAGAGATGTACACATGACCATATATATGTAAACCTATACAGATGTGTATACAGACATATGTATGAGTATACATGTGTATGTACATGTAGACATATATAGACCTATTATATGTATACAACCATATTCCTGTCATGAGTAAACCTCATGGTTGTGTATACCCTCCCAGATGTATCTCACAGTATGCATCTGCTATGTGCCTATTATGATAAAACAACATATGTGATGCAACAGTCATATTAATAACAAGGATACACAATTTAGGAACTAAAGGCAATTGTTCAATACTCAATATATGTATTGGCAGCTATATTGGTAAAACAACAGCTGTCTTCACATTGGTCATGGTGTAGTAGTTAAGTGCTGTGACTTCAGTATACAGGATCCTGGGTTCAAGACCTGCAAGGGCTGTTCATTTTGTTGCTGGGCAGAACAAGGGCTGTTGGTTACAAAGTGGTTAAGGCAGTTTTGAGCTGCTTTAAGTGGGTTTGCATGGGTTTGAATGAAGCTAAGCAGTGCTGAGCTATGGGTAAACATATGGGTGCTTAGATAGTGTAGGCATCACTTACCAGTGCACAAATCAGCTTAGCTGTTATATTGTAGCAATGCTGATACTTGCTAAGCATGGCTTAGCCCTGGTAACCAGGACAAACCACCCAGTCTGATAATCTGTAATAAGTGTATGTAATGCCATGTACAATACATGCACCTATGTTCTGTCATTACAGTAGCAAGGGGTGTGAGTGTCATGTGTGGGGCACAGACATATATGAGGCCTGTATAGCACTGTTACCTATGTGAATGTGTTACATACAGGTGTAGTAGCCCAGGGTATGTGCTGTCACACTGGCATGTAGTGTATCATGGCAGTACTACTGTTGACAGTGCTAACCCAGGCAAGAGCAGAGTGCTAAATGTAGTACTGACAACAGGCACACCTGCGGGCATAGCTGGACACCGAGGCCTCCCTGTTGTATCCCTGGTATATACCCCTTACTGGGTAATGATCAATCATGTGGAATTTAACTGTAGACTACCATCTGCACAGCACGTGTTAGTGAGGGCATCCAACATGTAGTTATGGCATACATATTGTTGTCAGACATCTATCTGTCAACATACTCATGCTACTGCATAGCTACTTGCCAAGCTGATAACTGTCAATCCTTGTACAGATGGCAGGTATCCAGCTGGGATATGTACAAGCAACCTAAGCTTGATTGACACTGACATGTTTGCCCAGCTATGTAAGATGTGGCACATATGGAAGATGTCACCCTGTATGCACCACATGCCATGGGTACCTCCACTACCCTACCACAGTCAACTGAACATGCTTGGGTACAGGTCTCCATCACAGACACCAACCATGTGTTGTAATGCATGTTGCATACATGTCAACTTGATCACCTCAGTGGCCATGTGCAGGAGGCACCTGGAGGATTGGCTGATGCATGTCATTCTCACCCTGAGGGTCACAAAAGTAGTATCTGTCGATAGATTGCCTGCTGCCACCTGGCAGGTGGCAAGATACCTCTGTACACACAACCCCTACACAACCCATCTCCCCTTGGACAATGGCTAGGTACATAGCTATAAACAGCTGCAGGTATGCACACCTGTACTGACACATGCGTACGTGTGCATGACTGAGTATAGCAGTGTCTGTGTGTTAGCACACCTGTACTTGGGAATTCCATGAGGGCCTTCACAGCCAGCGTAACACCCATTGCCATAGTCAGTTGTGGCTGCTGTTGTATGGGACATTACATGTACCCTGTTAAGCTCCCCCCATACCGGCTACATGAGCCTTGCAGTACCAGCACAACAGTGTTTTACAAATGGGTTGATAGGCATGGGATACCCATTGTGTTCTGGCATGTGTGTGTAGTTGTGCATGTCCGTATATCTGTAGGGTACAGCATTCCGAGGCCACATACTCCTATTAAAATACCCATTGCTACACAGTAGTACAGATAGTGTTGTTGCTGCCCATAGGTGAGGCATGACAATGCAACACCCTACCACATGTGTGACATGTGCAGGAGATCCATATCCCTGTTAGTACCACTGTTGGGGTATACTATGAGTTGTATCACAGTCGCAGCCAATGTGTGATGGTGGGTATGGCAGAGTGTCATCATGATTTCAGGGAGTACAATATCCACTGGGGGATCTGGGTGCTATGTACACTGTTATTATACCAAGGTACACCTGGTATATGTCCCATGTACCACGTTATGGTTACCACTGTCGCCATCAACCATACAGGTAACTGTTACCACAATCCATGCCAGTTATGCATGTGATGTGTGCAGCCTACCTGCTACATATGGTCATGTTAGTTAGCAGCAATAGCCCGTGGTGTCTTGGATGTGTGCATGGCTGTTATGTGTCTGTTAATGTGCATATGACGGTATGTCACACTATGTATTGTCCAAATACATCCATTACATCCCCATTAGCATACTGTACATGTCTGGGGATGTTATGCATATAACATGTAACCTGGGAGATACCTCACCCTAAATGCTGTGTGGTGTGTGCAATGTAAGCCACACACTTCAGTATCACTATAAGGCTAGGTATGAGTCTAGTCCCAGTGTTGCCAAGTAACAGTGTGCGTGTATGTGGATGGGTCTACAGCAGGTTGCAGGGTATACATGCCTCAGTGGGTCACCTGTCCATGTGGCACAGGTAATAACCGGTTTAGTAACCTGTGACATGTGTTCAACTGTACCCACATATGTCACAGCCATAGTGTCACCACAGTGACATACCCCATTGTGGAATATGACTGCAGACCATCCTCATGCTGACACATGTACACCTACAAAACAAATGGATAACATTATAGGGACTGCAATCTACCAGTGTTACTAACAACTATAATGCACCATTGCTGGTCGGTTACACTACCTGCCATTTATGCATTACAGTTTACTCCCTACAACATGTTACACTGCAGTACTGTGGTATACTGTTGCACAGTCACCATGTGCATCAGAACCATATCAGCCTGTCCCTGCATTAATGGTATGGATGACATGGATGTGGCACAGGTATCATCATATGGACAGGATGTGATGTTGGTTTGCCAGAGGCCGAGGGTGGTCCATACATTTGACACCATGTGTGTGGGTGAGGGGTGTACTGTGGTGAGCTGGGTGAGGTGATGTGGTGTGTGTAGGTATGGGGTTGCCCTAGGTGTGTCTGCATAGTGTGTGGGTATGCATGCACACAGTTCTGCCATGTGGTTGCCCTACACAGGTGTTTATGGACAGCTGCAGACCATACCTGGCAGGGTGTGCAGTTCACTGCCTCCGGCCATGGACACATGGACTATGCCGGCCAGGGATTCCATGGGCACATCCAGGTACAGGCCTTGATGTGCTACTCTCACCTGCTGATGACAAATGTCTGCTGGTACCAAGTCCCTCCTGGGACTGGCCAGGACCATGTGAATGTGGCCTGCTGTGGTGTGGTGTGGACAGCACACCCCCTGCACTGCTGGGGCTGCTACTGCCACTATGGGAGCCCCTTGGTGTCCTAGCACATCCACGTTGACTGCCAGCTGTTGGTGTTGCTGGCCCACGTCCACGTAGGCGTCACTGCATCCCCACCACACTTTAAAGTATGGACAAACCATGGCCAATGAAGGCCATCTTCTCACCATGCGGTCTATCCATGAGCTCAGTATAAGCATAGATGGCACCTGACAGTTCATGGAGGTTGTCACTTACAGATGCAAGAGCAGCCCTCTGCAGCCTCAGGCCCTGTCTGGTGTAACGTTTCATACATGCCTGCACCACCATGACAGCCTGTAATATGCACCTGCTGGTAACAGCTATGTTGCCTATGCCAGGAGCATGACATCCAGTGGCCCTACCATGAGCACCCTGGGACATCCACCTATGTGGTGCCCTGCCAGACATCCAGCTATGCTTGCTGCAACCAGACACAGTAGGCATGGTTACCACACTTTCCTGTGCACTGCCACCAAATGCCAACTGTCCCTCCACTATGGCCACTGGTGATGCAGTATGTGTAGGCACTGAAAATGTGTGCGGGGTTGGGGTGGCTAAAAGGGGGATGTCAAATATGGGTGCAGTGTCAGCCCCCTGGCAACCCCACCTGTGCCTCAACAGTACTATCATCATCTTTGGTGTCTGTATGGACACAAACATCAGATCGCATGCAGGAGGGACCCTGACCCATCTCACCACCTATGGGTGGAAACAATAAATGCACTTTAAAACTTGTACAGCATTACCTAACAGTACACACACACACACACACACACACACACACACACACACACACACACACACACACACACACACACGGCCATAATACCTATCTGTCCATGGCTGTAAAGACAGTCCCACATATATGCCCTTGTGGTACCCCATCCTGCATCACACTTGTTAACATACACATATTGATACCACTCCTTAACATATCAGTCCTCTGAATGCCTACATAAGTGGACACACCACAAGACCTGTTACTACATTACCTGCCTGACCTGTGTGTAGTGATTTTACATGGCCTCACTGCTGTCATTCGGTATGCACACTCTGTATGTTCGGACATCATGAGCATGGTCCCTATATGTGTGGGCTACTATGTTCTGGTGTGGCATGTGTATGTAATGCTCAGTACATGCCAGATATGCTACTCATGCAGTCTATCATGTGACAACTGTAATATATGGAGACACTCCTGTTGCTGCATATGTGGGTTGTAGATGACCTCCCTGCTGAATGCGATACTAAGGGTGTACCTAGTGTCTACCTTCCCTCTCGATGCCTGTTCCATGCTACAGATCATATTATACTATCAGTTGTCCTGTGATTACACACATGACAGGTATTCCTGGTGTGTAATGTGGCAGTCCATGTCCATGTACTGCATGGTCCCAAAGGGAGGTACAGCTGTATAAACACCCCACAATCTCACATGCACATACATGGCCACCCACACAAACACACACATGCACACATGCATCCTACATGCATCAACCTCCCTCCACTTCACCAGCATGACCCTGCAGACAAACTAACTAACCACCAGGATGCACACACACACACACACACACACACACACACACACACACACTCACACACATATACATGTGAGGTTGCACAATGATAGTACACACAGTCCTCCTATTACTCATCTGTCAACATGCAGATCATATGGTACAGAACAGCATGCAGTTCAGCTATAGTCAATCCATGCTAGCAACAGTATACATGTGTGTGATGCATGTGCTGTGTCACTAGGTGATGCCTCTTCCTCTGAATACCACTGCACCCATGTACACAGTATTGCTGTGCACCTGTTCTGCACCCTGCCATGTACTGTGCACCACACCTCACAGGTGTACAACCCATTGCAGAATGTGTAGTACTGTGTCAGTTATGTCAGCTTTAATGCTCAGAGCTTCTATGTTTTTCAGCAACACATACCTGGGATGATATGTAGACAGTTGTCATTGATGAATGCCTGATGTCTGATTTACAGGTCTCAACATTAGCGGATCATGTATGACCAATCCAATACTCTTACACTAACAACCATCAAAGCATACTGTGGCTATGGGGGGGGGGGGTTGTACACCGGTTCCTATTACATTATCGAATTGCTGAAACTTCTAAACAGCAAATATTGAACACAGTTAATCGAAGTTTCAGCAATTCAAACTAAAAAAAAAAAAAAAGAAAAAAAGGTCAACATTTAAATAACTGTTGTAAGCAGGGGGGCAATCCAGTCTGAAACCCCACATGGGGGGCTGTGCCACCCACACCCCCCCACTCTTTAAATATACCAACTCTGAGATTGCACTACAGTGCAGTAAAGGGAAATATTCCTTTTCCTCACTATAGTGCGATCTCGGAGTTGGTATATTTAAAGAGCGGGGGATGTCGGAGCTGCTTACAACAGTTGATTTATGTTTTTTGTTTTTATTTTTTTTTTTACGTATTCGAAATTATGAAACATCAAAATACAAGTTTGATCTTGTGGTGTTCGATGTTCTATGATTTCGATAACGTAATAGGAACCTGGTGTACACACCCTTATTGATATCATAGATAAACTTACTAAGTTGGGCATTAATCCCTATGTCACCCAATGGGTTGCTAAATGGCTTACTGATAGAACCCACACTGTAAAAGTAGCCGACTCCAAATCCAGCTCCAGACAAATGACAAGTGGGGTACCTCAGGGTTCAGTCCTGGGGCCGCTCTTGTTTGGCATCTACTTCTCTGAAGTACAGGTCAACACTAAGGGACTCTGGCTAGCAAAGTTTGCAGATGACTGCAAACTGGGAGCCATTATTGAATCCCCAAATGATGTGGATACTCTACAAAAGGGCCTTACAGAAACAGATGCTTGGTGCCAGAGCCATGGGCTCAAGCTCAATGCCAAGAAATGTATTATTATCCCCTTTGGGAAAAAACATGTATCCATGAATTACCATATAGGTGGCAGTACACTAAACACAGAAAGTGTGATAAGAGACTTAGGGACACAGGTGGACAGTGGTCTCACCTTCGATAACCACATCACCACAACAGTCAGGAAATCCTTCTATGTGGCACACCTCATCACGAAGGGCTTTTCATCCAGAAAAAAGGAGTTCATTGTCCCACTGTACTCATCCCTCATTAGACCCATTATAGAATACAACGCCCATTTGGTATGTACCTCTCAAGACATCTGCAACAACTGGAAAGGCCTCAGAAATACCTCACTAAAAGAATCACAGGCCTAAAGCAGATGCCCTACGCTGACTGCCTTAAAAACTCCAGCTATACTCTGTCACATATCGTCTACTCAGAGGCGATCTCTGCTTAACATACAAGGCCATGTCAAACCCAGAGCTGTTGGACATGCTACACTTAAAGAAATCCCAATCCCTCAGAGCTACACGCTCCAGGGATCTAAACCTTGTCATCACAATAAACAAAACATGCTGGAGGGATAGGTTCCTGGCCCAGAGACTCCCCAGACTCTGGAATAGATTGCCCATACATATCAAGCAGAGTGCCTCTTTGGACCTCTTCAAGAGGAACCTTGACGATTGGATGGGAGAAAGGAAATTCATCCCAGGGATCACATCAGTCACCCTGCTAGACAGGGGTCCAGGAAAGTAAATAATGTGGGAAGAAATAGCCAGGGAATTGTTATGGCTAGGCTTGTATAGGTCCTAGGGCTGATAGCCTAGTACCAACCTATGAACCTATGAACCTATGAACCTATGATGCACCCATCTGTGATCTGCATTGGGACCACATCACTACATATCTTAACAGAACATGTGCCCGATATGTGACATATGTCCTGTACTTTCACGTGCAGTGTCTGCAGAATGTGTTAAGTGTGTGGATGCTGACCATGATGCATACACTCTGTGTGGGCATATGTGTGCTATGACAATTTGACACACCTCTTTTTGTGTGTACTACAGCAGTCACTACTCCTGGCGGGGGTATATCAGCGTGGGTCATCTGCAATTGCCAGTGTATGTTCAGTCTTCCCTACACATGTCCCACTACTCTGCATGATTGCAAGGTCTACTCTTGTGCACATCTCTTGGTGTTCACACAGTGCCATCACTATTGCTATAGGGGTAGGGTTACATCTGCCACAGGTCCTGAACCTGACTATGTGTGGATACTGCCATTCTTAGCATCCTTAGGATCCCTGATGCAATGCACTGGTGTGTCATGCTGACACCCCCTTTCCTTCAGCCTTTTTGCAGATGCATGACAAGTATGCCCTACACATGTGTCACTTTGCATTGTCCCATACACTGAACACCACATGTTACAGCCTAGTCCCAGCTGATAATGTGGACTACTGTAATGCCATATGCCATAGTGTATCTCTGCAGCAGTTGCCATTGTCCTACAGGTATATACACTGGTGTTGCACTGTATATGGGTGTTGTTCCAAACATGTCCCTACTGTAGGCCATGTCTCCCACCATTATGTTAGCCCCTGTGGACACATTCTGCAATGACAGGATGTTAGTTTTCATGCAGATGTCTGACATACCCTTCCAATACCCCATCATGGTCACCCCTGTGATGCCGTGCATTTCACAACAACAATACGTGAACATGTACAGCATGCAATCTGGGTAGTTGTGTTAGATGTGTGCATGGAATATACCATCGCCATTACATGCCCAGTGTGTTGGCAAGCATCTACCTAAACCATACTCACCAGCTACAGGCTGCTGCCTTGGTGGTATCCCGGAGGGACCTACATAAGAGAGTGAGAGATGCAATGTCAGTGGCCACACCTGTGGCAGTACTACAGGGTGGGTGCAGTAATGCAATACATCAATGGTACATTTCCACAATACTACCACATCTAGACATCTTTTTATCACTACTATGCAGCAGCACAATATATATATGACATGTCAGATATGCATGATCTACCTGTACTGATGCGGATGTTTACACAACAGTGGTCTACTGATGTGCCCTGTGTCCTTACCTGCATGCTCCTCGGCCAGTGTGTGGGTGACACCCACCTCCCACAAAGGTGTCCAGCAGTTGGTGGCTGGCCGGACGGGTGGGCGCTATGAGGCTGGCCAGGAGCTCCTCCACACTTGGTAGGGGGGATGGATGGCATGACCTCCCCTGTGGTGAGGTGATCCCCCAGACTGCAGCAGCACGCCAACGGGCATTGTGAAGCAGGTCAGTACAATGATGGTGGACCTGCTCATAACTGCGGTTGTGCAGTCCAAGATCATTGACCCTGTGGACTAGGTCATTCCACAGGGCGGTCTGCTCCTGCTGGTCATGGGCAGCCCTGTAAAACAGCACTGGGGTAGTGCTGGATTAGGTGTGTGATGAGCACTTCATTCTCAGCTGCCTAATAAGTAGGCAAATGTGCATGTGACATCTTGGCTGTAAGACATAAAGATGGAAACAGGTGTGAGCAACTCATACAGCAAGGTGACCACAGTTTGTAATACACATCTCTGTCACTCTCAACAAACTGTACACACAACTCATTAGGTATGGCTACAGCTTACCTACCAGTGGGACAGATATTGTTTTGTACCACACTTTCTGCTATGTGATTGTAGCCATGTTCCCTGTATGGACACTATACTTGCTGGCCTGTTACAGACTATTCATCTGCATGCCATTGTCAGAGCCACTATGGTTCCATACATGCCTGTGGTATGGCTGCTTTGTGATTGCTGCACAGCTGACATTCTGTGTTATTGGAGATATCTATGCATGCTGTTGGACATGTCCTGGTATTTGTGTAGACTATAGCTACCAACATATGTTCTATAACAGTGACACAATAACATGTATATATACTATTGGCCAGCAGAACCACCTCTCCAGATCCATCTGCCCATGTTACCTGGCCACATCACATGTGTGTCCCACCCTGGGGCCTCCTCATGTACTGGTACAGCAATACCATCAGGTGGAAACAACCCAGGTGATATTGTCCCCCACAGGGGCACACTCAGACATGTTCCTGTCCTCTGAGGTCATTTCCAGGGTCTGTTCCTTAATGGGCTCCAAAGACACACGTGGGATGTGCTACATCACTCTGAGGCACCCAGTACACATTCACAAGGCTGACATGCTCCTCCTGCTCAGCCTCCAGGACAGGCACCTTCAGGACGTGGACTGCTGTTGTGAGTGGCAGTGGGTGGGAGGCTTGTTCCCATTGTGTCCATATTGGGGCCCCTGGAGCATCCACATCACAAACCACACTCACCATCCAGGGTGTTCACCCACCACATGTGTCACATACCACCCATGTAGACTGTCCTCTATGTCTACCAACCCTGACCACCTCCACAACTATACCTGCCATACTTCCCCATATTCTCATTCCATACTTCACAGACAAGGGCAATGTGGTTCCACCAAGGGGTTAACATGTGACATACCCGTCCATGTTGTACACACTGCCAGATGTAGATATCTGTGTGTATTGCTATGTGTGCTGTTGTCTCACACATAGCATTCATCACTGTGGTAGTAATAAAGGGGACATGTATTTGTATACATATATGTTTGTGTGTGTGTTTGTATATATGTAGACATGTGCATATAGGTATATATCTATATATGTGCAGATATATGTGATGTATATATGTGCATATGGTTCTACCTGACTTCGTCGACAGCGCAGAAGACACAAGCGGGGAATCACTCAGAAGATGAGCAAGAAGAGAGACCGTATGAATCGAGGAAGCAGAACACGACGACAATGCAGAAGACCCCTGGATGACAACACCAACGCCCCGAGGAATAGGCATGGGGAAAGAATGTGTGAGTGGTATCATGGTGGCCGGGGCGTTAGGGTCGCGAAGGTAGGGTGTGGAGATTAATGGGTCTGTGGGGATAGGAATTGAGGTTAAGTAAGTAGGGGTAGGGTGGGGGATAGGATAGGGGTTAGGGGAAAGGAGTTAAGTGGAGGGGGGGCGGGTGGGGGTGGGTTAGAGTTAGTTAGGGAGGGAAGAAGAGAGGGGTGGGTTAGTTAGGGTTGAGTAGGGGGAGGTTAAGGGGGAAGCGGGTTAGGTTTGGGTTAGGGGTAGAGTAAGTAAGTGTAGGTGAATTAGTGGGGTAGTAGAAGGTAGGTAAAGGGTTGGTTTTGTGGTGTTTTGTGGGTGTTTTTGTGTTGTGTGTTGTGGTTTGTGTTGTGTGTGTGTTTTGTGTTAATTGTTATTGTGGTGTGTGTTAGTGTATGGGGTTTAGTGTTTGTGTACCGTCGGTTATTTTGTATCGATTATGTGTGTTTTGTATGTGTATGTTGGTGTGAATGTGGTGTCGTGGTTGTGTATGTGTGTGTGGTGTGGTTGTAGGTTATGTGTGACCGTGCATATAGATATGTCTACACATGGGTATCTGTATGTTTGTGGACATACATGTGTGTCCACAATCTTACAACACCTTCCTGCACAGTTGCACTGTTCTGCCTTGCTACAACACAGACAGGTGCCACATATGGACATAGGCTGACATTAGGGGGGGTATATGTAGGACCTGATTGCAGGTAACCCTATTACGGACCTATGGCATTCCTGCATGCTACATTACAGATTAACCTGAGTATCCTGCAAGGGGTGGGTTGTGGGTCCCACGTGTCCATCATAATGGCATTACTTCCACCACCAGCTATTGGCCACATAATATACATACTTCCCATTACACAACACACACTATGATGGTTTACATCTTGTCAGTCAGTACTGATCTACACAGTTGATGGTTATGGCCCACTACCCACAGGGACAGACACTATTGTCCATAGCAGTTGTTCAGTTGAACATCATTACAACACCTGATGGCACATATAAACAATTCCACATCATCTATCCCATTATTATGGACCAGGTACTACATTCAATTACAAGAGTATGGCTGTGGGGTTCGTTGTGGAGTAGGGCAAAGACGATCTTGTTTCTTGTGTTTTTTTCTGGGGTTCAGCAGCACAGTACTCCACATTATCATGAAGACCATCATAGTAGCATACTCGGGAGTCTTGAAGGGTAAGTATAGTCCATTCTAATGTTCGTCATTTTTAGATGGTGTCATTTGAGGTCTATCTTGTGAAAATGTATTTACTACTTTGTTGTAAAACAAACGACGATAAAGTAGAAAATACTACAGTCTGACTTTCATGTAGTGCTTACCTTACTGCGTGATAACAAGTAACCAACGTTTTAGGAATGTGGCACTGCGTAGTTTTACCTTCTACATTCCTTCCTTCACCTGTATGGCTTCCCTGAAGATGCTGACGGGGCTCGGGATCCCATTTTATAGGGGGAATATCTTGTTAAAAGTAAGATGTTAACTTTGATTTTGTGTACATTTTACGTGGATTTTAGTGGAAACCATGATTATGACCATTAATACAAGAAGAGAAGGAATCCTGCAGGGATTCTGCATCAAACAGTGCGGTATCCCAGGAAACCCGCTCAGACATGGGGTCAGCATGTGCCCCTGCTTTCCCTGGGGGTTCTTGGGTATGCCCAGTGGGGTCATATAAACCCCCTGCAACACCCACCTAAATGCCATTTTCCCCAGACATTTACTGTATCATTACAGAAGACTGGTTTTGCAGCTGGAGTGCCATTAAATCTTGCACAAAAAATAAAATTATGTAATTTGTTACGGAGTTACCTATTTTTTTTTTTTTTTTTTTTTTTATTGTTATTTGCATTAGTTGGTGCACTTCACCTACAGAGTGTCACCTTCATCAAGCAGTAGACCATTTTGTGCATCTGAGCAGGTGAGAGCACTTATTCAGACCAAATGAAAATTATATGGCATGCTAGGAGTCTGAGGCTGATGTGTTGATAAATGAAAAGATGTTAATAATTTGTTGGAGGGTTGGGAGGGTGGCCTAATGGTTAAGGTATTTGCCTTACAAACACAAAGTGCAGGGTTTGAGTCTCCCAAGGGATAATTGGCTAGGCTTAAAATGGCTCACAGGGGCAGTTAGCTTAGTACTAACCTATGAACCTATAATTCCTAGATTCCCCACACTGTTTTAAATTATTCATGTGTCAGTACTACATTCACCATTGTATTTCATTTGATTCAACCCTCCTGGTGATCCTTCCTGCTTTAAATTCTTTGAGTTTTAAATCGGCTGTTGTCTACACAGAGTTATAATCAGATTATTGACTTCTTAGACTTGTATTAGAAGGAAACCAAACCTAACTGAACAGTCTTCTAATTTTGTACTTTGATGTGTAGGACTAATGACTGCAATCATTTCAGTATTTACAGTTCTTATTATTTTATTTATTTTGAATATGTGTGTTTTTTTTTTTTTTAATAAAGAAGGTTATTTATTAGCTGTGGAGGGGGGTTCCCACCGTTGTCTTCTGCTGACTTAAGTTGTATCTCTAATTTGAAATAGAAGCCTAATGATTGTGGTGAACTGAATAGTAAACTTCTCCTTTGTGGTGTGTGCCTGTGTGTGTGGTGGTGGTTGTGGGCGGCATTGCTGTGCAGTCCTAATTGGCAATTTTCCGTACAAGTTGCAGGGTAAACACTCCATCCAGCAGAGCATTCCTGAATTAAGTGCACAATGCAGTGATGCAAATTTCAAAGTAATATGCTTAATAAACATTGTGAAAGGAAAATAGTGCGGCTCTACATTTACTATTTGTTTTGGGAATTGGCAGTTTTCCATAAATTTTGTAGGGTAAACACTCTATCCAGCAGAGCATTTTGCAATAAATGCACAGTGCAGTTGTGCAAATTTCAAACTTTAAGTTATTAATAAGCATTGTGAAAGGAAAACAGTCTTATTACAACCACACCACACTATTTCCTATTAAGTAATGCAAATTACTGTTAAGCACTTTTGCTGTATATTCTCACTGTCTGTTATACAAGCAAATTACTTTAGTAGGATTAAAAAGTGAATTCTTTCTTTCCAGTGCTTAAGGTGAAAGAATAAAAGCTCTTGAATTTGCTCACGAGTAACCTAAGCCTGAGAATCTCTACTACGAAAGGCATGTTCTCTGACTTGATCACTGGTAGTCCAGACTGTGTGCTCAGTGAGAGCCTCTCACTAGCAGTAGTTCTGTCTCTTTAGCTATCTTGAGTCATGTAGAATGGTACGTAATACAGAAAAGGAGAGAACCTTGTGGTGTAGGGAATAACTGCTCTCAAGCTGGCCATCTGTCTATGCAAATGATTCTCATTGACTGACTCCTTTAACCTGGGCTTGTTTTTACTGTATCCATAGCCGGCCTTAGGCACCAGTGAACCCTGTGGTCGCTGGGGTCTCCTGTACCTGAGGGGCCCCCAATCACAGCAAGTTATCTTATCTTGATATTTTGTAACATATCTGTCAAACCAAAAAAAGTTAATGCAGTAATCTTGTGTACTTAATAAACCAACTGGGTAGTAACTCTTTTATATATATATATATATATATATATAAAGATAGCCTTTAAAATTTAAAGATATCTCTGGTTATAGCAATAAGTGTTTTATCAAGCAAAAGGCTTCACAATTCCATTAAATATTTTACCATTGACATAGTGCTCCTGGCTTAGTAAAGCCCTGTTCATGGACAGTCACTCCACTAAAACTAACAGTATAGCCAGCTTAAGTACTTGCAGTACCCATCACTGCAAGGGGGCCCCCTTACTCATCCTTGACTGTATGGGGGCCCCACAAAAGCTGCTGCTGTTTGGGGAAAAATGAGGAGAAAAAATATATTAATTTTCTGATTATGCTCTTTAACCTGAACAGCTCTGTGATATGACTCTGTTAGGATAAAACTGATAATGAACATAAGCAAGGTAATTACTAGAGAGGTCAGTAGCCCTGAATGACTGATGTCAATGCAAACCTCGGATTTTAAGACAAGCTGATACTTCTGAATCGTCAAGGATGGTTTTCCTTTTTGCGGGCATCTATAAACACTGTCAGAATACCAGATACTACGACTTTCAACTTCTTTGCAGAAGAATTCAGTGCAATACCAATAATAGCAGAATAAAGACTCAAAATCAGGAACAGGTTTAAATATCACTCTTATTCAAATAAAAATATTAATACTATAACTCCTTTTGCATCAACATGCATTTTTTGGACAATAAGTATAAAACTCTGATGTCTGGATTTATTGACTGTCTGTAACCCTGAATAATTTATAAGCAAATCAAACGTTTTACAAAGGACAGAGAAAAATTATTGGAAAAATCAGGAATGGTCTGTGAAATCAGGGACAGTGACAGCTTTGCATTACTGCTACTGAGGCAAACTTATTCCTGCTGCTGTTTGACAGCTAAAGGCAGTCTCTGATTGTGTGGCAGTACCATTATGTGTGTGTGTGTGTGTGTGTGTGTGTGTGTGTGTGTGTGTGTGTGTGTGTGTGTGTGTGTGTGTGTGTGTGTGTGTGTGTGTGTGTGTCCGTGTAAGAAATCAGCGATTTTTATCTGTGCACACTCATAATAATGCCAGGACACATATGTTATTCCTCTGAGCATCAGTGAAAAATGTTGCTAACAAGTAATTATATTTCAAAAGTAATGCATAAGATATATCACAGAACATTCAGACACTTAGATCTTCGAGTCTGGGGGCCCCTACTCTCCAGACTATATAACCAGATACAGGGGGCTCCCTTAATCATTCTGAATTGTGTAGGGGCCCCACAACAGCTATTGCAGGATTGGGGAAAAATGAGGAGGAAAATATATGTATTTATTTTCTGATTATGCTACTTAACTTGAACAGGGTTGTGATATAACCCTGTTAGGGTAAAGCTGATAATGGCCTCTGCTCTCAACTGCATCCATTTTAAAACCAGCCCTGCTTGGATATGTGTGTGTATAGAAAGCTGATGGTAGGTTGTGTCAGTGTGTGTGTGTGTGTGTGTGTGGGGGGGGGGGGATTTGTAGTTTATTACTTTAATTTTCATCACAGTTAAACCTTAGAGGCGTGCACATGAGGTTATTATAGCTTGTGTTTGGGCTGAGGACAATACGGTGATTGTTTCTTTAACTTTTCTTTTCCCTTTGGGGAAAAAACATGTATCCGTGAATTACCATATAGGTGGCAGTACACTAACACCGAAAGTGTGATAAGAGACTTAGGGACACAGGTGGACAGTGGTCTCACCTTCAATAACCACATCGCCACAACAGTCAGGAAATCCTTCTATGTGGCACGCCTCATCACTAATGGCTTTTCATCCAGAAAAAAGGAGGTCATTGTCCCACTGTACTCATCCCTCATTAGACCCATTATAGAATACAACACCCCGTTTGGTATGTACCTCTCAAGACATCTGCAACAACTGGAAAGGCCACAGAAATACCTCACTAAAAGAATCACAGGCCTAAAGCAGATGCCCTACGCTGACCGCCTTAAAAAACTCCAGCTATACTCTGTCGCATATCGTCTACTCAGAGGCGATCTCTGCTTAACATACAAGGCCATGTCAAACCCAGAGCTGTTGGACATGCTACACTTAAAGAAATCCCAATCCCTCAGAACCACACTCTCCAGGGATCTAAACCTTGTCATCACAATAAACAAAACATGCTGGAGGGATAGGTTCCTGACCTAGAGACTCCCCAGACTCTGGAATAGATTGCCCATACATGTCAAGCAGAGTGCCTCTTTGGCCCTCTTCAAAAGGAACCTTGACGATTGGATGGGAGAAAGGAAATTCACCCCGGGGATCACGTCAGTTGCCCTGCTAGACAGGGGTCTAGGGAAGTAAATAGTGTGGGAAGAAATATCCAGGGAATTGTTATGGCTAGGCTTATATAGGCCCTAGGGCTGATAGCCTAGTACCAACCTATGAACCTATGCATATATACTTCACATACCTGTTGTGGGAATGATGTCTGTTCTGGATAGTTTGCTGGATGTTAGTATAGTTTTGTTTTTCCTTTGTCTTTTGCTTTGCCTTTGTGTTAGGCTTGTTGTTGTTTTTTTTTTTTTTTCTCTCGGTCTCTCTCCAATAAATGGATTGAGCTGCTTTGAATAGATTGCAGCATGGTTTTGTAGGTGATGCACAGGATCAGGTGATGGACTCTGCACCAATCAGTTTTATAGAGGAGGGCAACCCCGCCACCTGCATGCAGCTTGCTGTGTAGTACTTCCAATCACCACTGTCATGGCAACCACCTACTATAAATCCCTACATCATGTGGGCTTGGTCTCTTTACCTTTCCTGTGTGATGGACATTCTTCCTGTGTGTGGGCATCAGTGTTATAGACAGCAGGTAGCAATACCTCTTACAGGAGAACCTGTACACTCAGGCCAGCTACATATTTGTGGGAGGTTCCAGAACTACAGACAGAGTGTGAGTAGAGTTGCTGTATGCATTGTATAGTACTGGTGTTACAGGGTTCGTGTGTACATACTAGTTTATCTTGGAATGCAGTCTGTCTGCATAGCTCTCAACTGTGGGCCTATCCTCTTGATGGCCAGAGGTGTGCCTATTATGTTTTGCCTGTCCAGCAAACAGGTCTTGTGTCAGATATTGCACTGGCAGTGTGTGTGTTGAGTGCTATCATCCATTTCTGTTTCTGACTTGGGGTATGTTGCAGACACCAGTGACTTGCTTCATGTATAACAACAGTTTTCCACATATGGGCCTGTGTTCCAGCCTCTGCCCTCCACCTACATACCAGGCTTTGCACATATGACATATTGTCAGGGGTTGTTCTGTAGTGGGCTGTGAGTATGTCATGCTGCCATTCCTGCCATCAGTCCACTGCTGTACACACATACGCTGGGGTTAGGACCATATATCTCTGGGCTTCACCTACACAATACATGTGTGCCCTTATGTACTCCAGAGGCCAGTGTATGTAACAGTGGTATATGGCCCTGAATTATTGAGTCTGGGGGGGATGCACCATAACTAACCTAGGCTGTTACAACATGTGAGGGTATCAGGGGTAAGCTGCCTTAAGGTATCTGGTTGTACATTACCATACAATCTACCTTGGGTAAATGCAGACCTACTGCCACCTGTCATACAGACTATTCTGTTTGTCAGTGTGCTTGTGATGGTGTCAGTTATGCCTTGTTATGTAACAGTTACATCCCATTGTGTCATCTGAGGTCTTTAACCCCTAGGGATTGTGTACAGAGTGTAGATAGAGCCTGCTGAACTATACATCTGCATTACTTGCTGTTGATTGTTTGGTATCCTGTGGCCCAGTCTGTCTTTACTGTTGTACTACTTAAAGGCCTTGGTCTGGACAGCAACATTTGTAAACCTTTCCAGACTACTGTATTAGTATAACTGTTTCACAGTTGCATTACTCTGTTTATATGGATGTCCGTGTCTAAACAGCTATATGACATGGCATATACAACTGTAACAGTACACAAATAAAGCTTTCCCATTTATGCAAACCTGTGTGTGGCGTTATATCCTTTGACCTCTCTGTGGGTATATGTTGCAGGCAAAGATTGTCATTTGTATGGGTGGCTCATACAGTGTCCAGTTGGTAAGGTGGTAACTGTAGGCATAGTGGCTGTTCAATATTGTGTGCACCTTCTACATATGTAACTTACTATACATATCTCTGCGTGTGTATGTGTAGTTACATATATATGTATATATATGTATGTATATCTGTATCTGCATATATGTGTCTGTGTATATGTATACTAGGGATGTTGATTGCTTCCACATTGTACATTCCCACTGGGAGCCAGACTGTACTGCATGATATGTTACTGATACCCGCCTGACATCATACAGGTGGGATGGAGTACTGTTAACATCTTGTGCCCATGTCGTGTCAGGTCCTGGGTATGGGATCTGCAACAGTTGGTAGTCTATTGCAGGGCAGACATGTTTGGCTGTGGGGGGATACCTATTTGTACAAGACATATGTTGTTTGGGGCCTCTCAACCACATTAATGGTGCATGTGGACATATATGTTTTTATGTTCCCATTGTTATCTATAGATGTATGTCTGTATATACCTATATAGATATATACATCTGCTTACATATATATAACTTGCTGTATATATAGACATATAGATGTAGACATATATATCTATAGATGTATGCATTTGTATGTGTATATATGTTTATATATATATATATATATATATATATATATATATATATATATATATATATATGTGCATATATTTCTATATTGTATCTATATCTACATATATATAGATATGTTTTATCTATTTAGATTATTAATATACACACACACACACACACACACACACACACACACACACATACATCTACATGTTGAAATACATTTCCTGTACTGTTGAATGACTGCGCTGGATGATATATTTGTGAAAACATCAGGGTTATGTATATTTGACATGGCTTAGTGGTAAATCACTTTGGCTATGGTGTGCAGGGTCCTGGGTTTGAGCCTTGCAGAGGCTGCTTATTTTGTCACTGGGCAGAACACGGGCCATTGGATACAGAGTGGTTAAGGCACTTTTAAGCAATTGTAAGCGGGTTGGCGTGGGTTTGTGGGGAGGTAAGCAATGCTAACTCCTGGTTACTGTTTCTTATACTCAGCTTTTAAATTGCTTAACGTTTGTAGGCATTGCTTAACCCCACACAAACAGGCTTAAACCCGCTTACTGCTGCTTAAAAGTGCTTACTCCCGCTTACCCCTGTGCTAATTTCTTTGAAAGAAAAGAAAAAGGGTTGATAGGAAAGTGGTGAAAAAGGGGCACAAAGAGGGAAAGACAGTAGGGAAAATAGCTAGGGATGTGCAGGAAGGGTGTAGGGAGGGTCCATAGCTGCCCATTTCTTCTACAGCAACAGCTGTGCATATACACTGAATTTGGAGGTAGATTTGGACACTCAAACCCCTGAGAGAGGGGTGAGGACAACAATAATATGTTGTGATGCCAGTTAGACCAGATTACAAGTGTCCAGTGGACACGTGTGAAATGAACAGCTATGTATGAGGCGATATTTTTTTTTTGGGAACAGATTGCCCTTTTTTTTCAGGTGAGAGTGGGATGTTGGGGAGGGATAGTAGGTATATTTGGGGAGGTAGGTTGGGTAGGTTAACAGACAAGACAAACAGGATGCATACAGGGGCGGTATTTGACACGTGGGGGGTAAACACCTTGATGGGGAGGGGTGTTGGGAAATCGGAAGCCCATGAGCCCCCTAGTGGGGGGCTGAGTCACAGAGTCAGGTCGACCCTCTAGTTGTGACACATGGCCCTCGAGCTGGCGTAGCAGATCTCTGACCTCCCTATGGAGCTCGGTACGCACTACGACCCGGACCTGGTGACGGGTGACAGGTTTCTGTCCGTGCCCACTCCCGGGGGGGGTGAGCCCCATCCCTTGAGGCAGTTCCACCTGAACGTGATGCAGGACCAATGGACAGGGAGGTCCTGGGTTGGGACACAGACATGCAGGTGCCCGGTGCCACAGCCATCTGAGGTGGGACAGGTGGGTCCGCTGGGACCAGCCTTCCCAAATGTGCTATAGTGCTTAGATTTTATCACCATATGTGGGTTAGTAATAGTCAGCACATTCCAGGGTTAGGTATAACAGCATGCATAGTTATTCCCATTAACCCAGACACCAGATATGGAACAGTTGCATAGCAAACAGAACACATACATATGTGGGACCACAGTGGTAATAAGAACAGTATGCAGGTACATGGATGGCACCATGCCACCAATGTTGGAATAATTCAATATAGCACATGCATGGGAACAAATAAAAATATTTATCAACCAATAGGACATAAGCAGAACATTGGAGTCCATTACATACCGGTTGAGGAGGGTATGTAGTTTATTGTTGGAGATATGGTGGGGGGGGAGAGAAAGATGTCAATTAACAACTAGCATATTCCTGTAGTCCACATTACTTTCTTAGTCAGTGCTGTTATCTGTACCTTACAGGTATTACTACACTACCCTATAGCCTTAGTTTGGACAGTGATATGGCTGTCATCATCGTTATACATGAACTGGTTTTACCTGCGGTATACACCTCTTACCTGGTATACCTGTGGAGGGAATGTTTGTTAACACTCACTAACTATATCTAAACATACTCCCAGATTCTGGTTGATGCTGTACACATAGCTATTAAACTCTTTCTGCACAGACTCTGGCCATGTCTTGACCACATGCTGGTGTACCGGGACATATCTAGACTATTGCCCTCTTCAAGCTTTCGTGACTTGACACACACATATACATGCTTTCCTACACAGTTATATTATGTAGCACAGTGTGGGTGACAGTGATCAGTGATACTTTATTATTCAGAGAAACTGCAACACTCACAATTCCCTACAATACCAGAGTAAACAGTACCAGTACAGGGTATAAACGTTTTTATTTCTCAGCACAGTGTTTGTACCCGACGTACTTGTGGGAGTAATGTTTGTTAGCACTACCTGAATGTTGCCACACAACGTTCCAGATTACACATTAGTATTATACATCTCACTCTGTTACTGTACATGCTATGGTCACAGCTTGACAACATGGGGGTGTAGATAGGACATACTTGGCTTATAACTCTCCTAATAGTTTCAGCAGTTGCTGCAGTGACAGGTTTGTTTTCATATATGATTGACAATCACTTGTATTCCCTCTTTGCTGGCTAAACACCTGGGATCATCTCACAGACTTCCCAGGGGGACAGGCAGCAGATATGGGCCCATATACTGGACATTCTGGTCTTTTCTGTACAGTTGTGGGGTATGATTCTGTATGCAGCCTACTTCCACTCGCAGGATTCAGACCATGGCTGTGTCTGCTACAACTTAACACTGTCCATCAGAGTTGTGTGTGCTATATAGATATTGCTGAATATCTCCTATCTGCTTTCTGTCTTATAATTTTCCTGTGCTTTTGCATTCTGACCTTGTATTACAACACTCTTATACAGATTTCCTAGACAGTTATATGTTGTAGGATAGTGTGGGTGACAGTGATGAGTAATACATCATTATTCAGAGCAACTGCATCAGTCACACTGCCATACCATATCAATGTTAACAGTAGCAGTACAGGGTATCATTCTTGTATTCCTGGGCACAGTGTGGGTATCTGACAGACCTGTGGGAGAAATGTTTGTTAGCACTACCTGAATGTTGCTACAGACAGTACCAGATTCCACATTGCTATTATGCACATACATCTCACTCTGTTACTGTACACACTCTGGCCACATCTTAACAACATGGGGGTGTAAATGGACCATACTTACTCGCATAAGGTTTTGGGGAGTTGCTAGTGTGCCATCTTTGTTTTCATAGATGTGTGTCAATCAGTTGTATTTCCTGTTTTCTGCCTATACGTCTGGGATCATCCCACTGATTTCCCAGGGGGGACATGATGACAGGCAACAGATATGGGCCACTTTACTGGACATTCTGGATATATCTGTACAGTTGTGGGGTATGATTCTGTATGCAGACTACTAACACTGGCAGGATTCAAACCATGGCTGTGTGTGCTAAAAATACAACAGTTCACATCTCAGTTGCATGTGCTATTCGGGTTTTGTTGTCTGCCTTTTCCCTGTTGTCTGTCTGTGTGTCTCTCAGTTGTACTAAATGGTCTCTAGGGATTACACCAGTCATATACAGGCATTCCTACACATTCTATTTTTGGTGCACAGTGTAGGTAACAGTGCTTAATACAACAGTAGTATTACATGATTGCAATTCTGCATTACCATATGATACCAGAGTATACACATGCAGTCCAGCAGTTGGACCTTTATTGTCAGGCTATTACACTTTTATTTACATACAAACTATATGAGACTCTTCCTGCCATATTCTCCAGAGTATGCAGTACTTGCCTTAAACAATACAGGTTTTATACAGGCAATTACTTTTCTAATACTTTTAGATTTATTTCCTATGACAGTAAATGAATGAGTATTACTGACCTGCCTCACGTTGCAACCTCTCCAGGCGACTTCCATTTGCCTCCTGGTTCATGGCCCGCTCCATTGCAGCTGTGGAGGACATAAGAGGAATATTTAGCCATACCTATCCATGATATACATGAGCTGGCAATTATTACACACATAGCGGGGTGATACTTACACACAGCTGGGACATCCCCTGCCACTCTAGCCTCTTGGATCCACTGCTCCAAGAGGTCCCCCTTACACCACTTTAGGCTGGCATAGTGATGCCTGACCTGCTCATCAGTTCGGGGTATGCCAGTGGCACTGGTGAGGTCACGGGCCAGACAGTCCCAGGCTTCCACCTTATATTGGGAACCCTGGTACTGGCCCTGCAGCAGTCTCTGGTCATGGTCTTTAACAAGGAGTCCTGCCATGACTCTGGACTCCTGGATGCACCAGCGCTGCACCCAAAAGCACACTCCCTCTCCCCTTCCTGACATGGTGCCTGCAAGGGAAAGCTACAACCAGTTATGAGATGTATTCCCACCTGTTGGGTTTAAGTATGGCCGATTTTCCACACTTTTCCATGATTGGCCAGTTTTGAAAAGGTTAAGCTAAGGGGAAACCTGCTTACCTAAGGTTGGCATTGTTTAAAGGGGTATACCACTGAGCACAATGTTAGCTGTTCAGTTTGATTTTACTATAGTCAGGACTTGTTTGGTGATACCTCACTCTTCTATACTGCTGTGATGGCTTGGTGGTTAACTACTGTAGCTATAGTGTATAGGGTCCTGGGTTCAATACCTGCAAGGCTGTTTATTTTGTTGTTGGGCTATGGATTTGTAGCTCATAACTGACCCCCCACTCCAAAAAAAGAAAAAAATATACTAGTTTTTCCTCAAATTCCTGTCATGAAAAAAACAGAATTTAAAGTCCTCACTCTTGACCATTAAAGTTACTTCAAATGGCAAATTACTATTTATTTTATTTATTTATTTGACACTTGTTTACTGGGATTGTCTGACTGGACGGCTGGTGTCCATTTTCAGTGGAGGCCCAGGGAGAAAAGCTCCACAAGTACAGTAGTTACAATAGTTAGTGTAAACAGTAACAAGTTACAGAAGAATTGTTAATATTGTAATACAAGGTGTATGGGCGGCCATGGTGGTGCAGTGGCTAGCGTTGCTGCCTCACAGCAAGAGGTTCTCTGGTTTGATCCCCGGCTGGGGTGCCTTCTGTGAGGAGTCTGTATGTCCTCCCTGTGGTCACGTGGGTTTTTTCCAGGTGCTCTGGTTTCCTTCCACATCCCAAAGAGATGCTGTAGGTGGATTGGACACTCTAAATTGGCCCTAGGTGTGACTGCATGTATGTGTGTGCTTTCTATGGAAGGTTGGGAACTCAGCACTGTAAAACTCCACTGCCAATCATGAGTGGATAGGTGATCCGCTGTGGCAACCCTTAATTGGGAAAAGCAAGAAGTAGTAGTACAGTTCTGTAGGGAGAGATGGAACGCATGATATACATGATTAGTAGCTAAGTAGAGCATAAGACAATAATAGGAGTATATGAGTAAGCTATTTACATATACACATTGTTGCAAGAAGCATTCAAGAGAATTTAAAGGGAGTGACCATGTTGTCACAAAGGATGAGTGGCCCAAGGAAGCAGTATTACTGCTGCATGGTGATGGTTTAAGGTGGGGCATTGCAGTTACATAGTCTGTTGGTGAGAAGGTGTGACTTCAGTAGTTTCTTGAAAGTGGAAGCATTTTTTGTAATCTAATATTGGGAGGCAGATGATTCCATAAGTTAGTAACTTTGTTAGGGAAGAAAGATTCACCTGAACTGTTTTTGCATGGGATTTTTTCAATCAGAGCTTTATTGGTGGAGCGTAGTTGTCTATTTGAAGTGTAGAAGTCCAGATAGGGCAGGGTTTTTTTCTGGACAGTAAAGAATTTTATGGGCTAGGTTGATTTGGTGGAAATGTAATAGACTGGCGAACTCAAGCCACTGTAGAGCGATTAGGGAATGACAGTGGTGGGAATGAGATTTGGAGCTGGTAGATAATCTGGCAATTTTGTGGCAACAAGTAGAGAGTTTATTGAAGTCAGTTTTATTCAGATTTGTTAGAACCGGACATGCATATAGTAAGGTAGCTAGGAGATGGGTTCTGGCTATGGCAATTCTTGATTCAGAGGTAAGGTACTTATTGCAGTGGTATAGGGTTCCTAGTTTTTGTGAACTTTGGTAATAGTCAGGGATATATATTTGTTGAATTTTAATTGTTGGTCAATTGTAATCCCTAGAAGTTTGGCCTCTGGGACTGGAGAGATGGGGGTCCTGTTTGCAGAGAATATGGTGAAGGTAGTTGGGTTGGTATTCTTTGTTGGATGGAATAGTAAGAGTTTTTTTTTTTTGGGTTCAGTATCAGTTGTGAATTATTTAACCAATTTTCTATGTCTTTAAAGGAATCCTGGGAATTTTGCAGGAGCTGCTGGAGATTGGATGTGGAGCAGATTAGGGTTGTGTCATCGGTGTATTGTATTACATCGGCTTTTGTAGTGGCTAAGTGAAGTTGATTTGTAAAGATATTGAAAAGAAGAGGGCCGAGAATGGAACCCTGGGAATGCCTAGTAATACTGGGAGTGGTGGGGATAGGGAATCATGGCATTTAACTGACTGAATGCAGTTATTTAGATAGCTTTTAAACCAGAGCAGGGTGGGGTTGTCTATGTTGAGTTCAGAGAGGTGAGTTAAGAGTCTATTGTGGGAAACAGTATTGAATGCCTTGGATAGGTCTAGAAAGATGGCAGAGACTAGTTGGTCTTGATTCCTGCGTGAATTTATGGAGTTGGTGAAGTTGACTAGGGCAGTGGTGGTGCTGTGTGATGGTCGGAAGCCCTGTTGGGTTTTGGATAGTAGGTTATTAGGAGGAGGTGGGTAAAGAGTTGGCTGTGGTCGCATCTTTCAAGGATCTTTGATAAGAGTGACAGGATTGCAATTGGTCAAGAGTTAGAGAGGTCAGGGGAGGGGCCACCTTTGTGGAGGGGAATGATGTAGGAAATTTTCCATAAAGATGGGGTTGTGTGTTCAGTGATGGATCCATTTATCAATATAAAAATGGGGTAGGCACTGGCCTTAGATGCAATTTGAAGGTAGCTAGCTGGGACATTGTCGGCAGTGAGGGTTGTGGGTTTAAGCTTGGATAAAAGCTTCTGGATGGTTGATGCTGGAAGTGGTCTGAGTGAGAAGGGGGCATTGATTGTTTGGGAATTTGTGGATATTGGGAGATTGGTGGGATTTGTGTTATGAATAAGTTTGACTATGGAGGAGGAAAAATAGTTATTGAAGTCAGAAGCTATATCGGAGTTTGATCCTTCGATGTAGGGTGGGGGGTAGAGGTATAGCCTGGTTGCAGGATATTGTTTATAGCTGCCCAGAATTTCTGAAGGTTAGAACTGTGCTTCTTTTGTAGAGAGAGGTAGTGGTTTTGATTGTCATTTCTAATTTGTTTTTTTGCCTTATTACGAAGTTCAAGGAAAGTTTTTCTAGATGTAGGGCTTTTTAGACAACACCAGTTGCTCCAGGCTTTGTCTCTTTCTTTCAGTAGTGTTCTTGTGAATTTCTGTAGCCAGGGGGATGGGTTACTATGAATTCTAATTGTTTGTGGTGGGGCTAGGTAATTTAGGATGTTTAGGAATGTGGAGTTGAAGTATTCAATTGCCTGGTCTAATGGAAGGGTTTTGATGGGGGACCAGTTACTTGCATAATAAGGTTTCCAAGAATAGGTTAGTGGGGAAGTTTTTTTGGGTATGGGTGTGAAGAAGAGATGGAGGGTTGTTGTTTTTCAGTCTGTGTCAGATGAAGAAAGTTGGATTGTGGTCACTTAGAGAGTTGGCTATTGTACCACATTGATGAGCAGTATTGGGGTTGTTTGTGAGGATCCAGTCTAGTATAGATTCCTTTTTTGAGGTTTTGTCAATACAGCTGAGTGAGTGTATGAGTTGGATGAAGTTGTATAAGTTAAGGTGGTTTGCTGGTGTGGGAGACTGGATGGAGTTACAGTCAATATTGACATCACCTAGAAGGATAGTTTCTTGGGGGAGGGAGTGGGAAGCCCAGTAGAGTACTGACTTTAGGATTGACAGGTTATTGCCTGGGATAGATAAATACCAAGTATGTTTAGTTGCTTGTGCTGATTAAGAAGGAGTTTTGCGAATAGGGTTTCAGCATTGTTGAAAACTGGGGGTTCTTTGTGTAGCAGATGGATATTTAGATTCATTTTATAGAGGAGGGCAACCTCGCCACCTCTTTTACATATTCTGTCAGCTCTGAGTATGTTACATCCTGGTCGGGTAATAGAGTTATCCTTGGTATGGCTTAAGCTAGGTTTCCGTAAGAAGCAGGATGCTGGGTTTATATAAAAACATCTACTAGGGACATTACTAGGGATGATAGTAGATGATGATGACTTCACATTTGACCTGCATATATAAAATTGCTTAAGAAAAACTCACCAAAAATTAGTGATGCTTTACAGAGCCAAAAAACGTTCTTACCAGTGCAACTAAAACTACACATGCCACTACTTATCTCCTCCCCACACTTATTTATGGTTTTGAACAATGCTATAATAAAGTTGCTAAATTTGCAGCAAATACCCTTTTCAGAATCCAGTACTGTATAGCACAAAAAAGTTTAAATTGGTTAGAACTACCCCATCAACCAACATATACACAGCTTCTTCACAGCTTCTTATTACCTATAGAATCATCCAGCATCTATATGCTTGTCTGGCACTAAATACCGTTCTGCACAACTATGTTCCTATTTGGTCATTACCCTCCAGTAACCAAAAACTTCTGTCTGTCCACAAACCTATCAAATCTGCTGGACATTGTCTTTACTTGTACTATGTTGCTAAGACCTGGAACTCCTTACATATATCCATTAGGTCAATACCATCCCTTCCATCCTTCAAAACCATTCTGAAAATCTTTCTAGCAAAAAATCTGTCTCTATTTTTGTTCATCACCCATATAAACTATATCCCTAAATATGAACAAGTACGTATTCATACTTTGCACCTCTTTACTCTCCCTTCTTCACTCACCTCATTACTTCTACTAGTTTTTCTCCCCCTGGTCTTCTCTCTAAATATGCCAGAAGCCTGCTTTTCCACTTACTTCATATTGCCATTCCTGTTTTATTGTACTAACTTACCTTTAATTCTGTATAAACTGGCTAAATTATCAACTTGCATCTATTGTTAACCAAGATTTTCATATTATGCCCGATTTGGTATAATCATTTAAACTGTAGATGTTTTATATATATTTTTTTAAGATTATAAAATTATTGTTCTTAAAATGTTTTGTAATACTTTGGAAGATTTTGTCCCCAGGTCTCCTCTGAAATGGTCTTCTACCCAGTCAAACTTTCCTGGTAATCAAATGTCAATAAAATAATATATTAAATTAGGGCCCACCACCAACAGCAGTATTTTATTATAGTCTGCTTCCCTCTGTATCGTCAGTGTTCTGTTAATGCTGTCAAATGTTTGCCCCCCTCCACAAAACCACATCAATCTATATATATCTATGTTGGCAACACCTTTGCCATTCTTTTAGCTATTATAGATATGAACACTTTATAATCATGGTTTAAAATTGATATGAGCCTATATGGAGCTGGATATGATGGGTCTTTACTGTCTTTAGGTATTACAACCACCACAGCTTTCTTCCAGGATGCAGGTGCTTCCCCTCCTTTAAAAATACTGTTAAACAAAATATTATTGATCTTTGTCACTTTCCTCAGTCCCAACCTCCAAACCTCTACAGGAATATCATCTATTCCTGGAGAATTTATAGCAAATTGAATGAACATCATAATTTTATCTAATCTTCTCCTACTTAATTGTTGAGCTTCATGTACCTTAACATTGACATACTACAGTTTTCCATAAATATTTCCATTTGTGCTCTTTCTTGAATTCCACATTTCTCTGCTTTATACAAATGTTTCATAGCATTTCTCAAAAATGCCTAATACCACTACAGGATCTCTGGTTATTTTTTATTGTTGTAGGCTCTTTATGTTTGGCAACAACTTTTTTTTTTACACTTTCTGTTGCCTAACTCCTTGTGCTAAAAGTTTTTGTGCTCTGGAGTTATTATCAAAAACAGTTGCTTAACAGCAATCTTTCTAAACTCATGCATATTATACAGATACTCCCTTATTTCCTCTTTAGCACTCTGCAGTTGCACCCCTTCTTGTTCTGTGAGAGTCCTCTTATTCAGAAATACTTTAGCCTTTGTCAGCCCCTCTAGATAATTCCTGTTACTTTTTCACCATATCTCTGTCCCACTCACTAGCTATAACTTTTGAAGAAATGTATGTCTTCCCTAATAACTCAAATAATTTCCACTGTCCATTCCTTAAATTTCCCTCTTTTTAATAGGTAGGTAGGGAAGTGCAAGTGTCTCCTTTTTACTTCATTACAGTGCATTTTTTAATCTTGTTATTGGCACATGATCTGAAGTAGTTACTGGATGCATGTTGAAGCTTTCAATTAAATACAGATGTTCCAGTGAAATGCAAATTTTGTCTAGTCTAACCCAGTTATTGTGTCTTCTGGAATAAAATGTAAATTCTTTCCAAGTTCCTACTACTGATTTCTTCTACTGATTTCACGTCTTCCATGCTAAATATTTCATACATTTTATCAGATACCTACCCTCTTTTGTTATATGCTCCTTTGTAAGCCCCTCAGATACATCCTTACTGTTTCAAATCAAATTCCATTCCTCATCTATAAAAATATTCCCTGCTGAAACCTGATTATTTCTCTCTAAATTTCTTAAGCTCCATAATTGCAGTTTTAGGTAGAATATATAGACATGCCAGCATAATCCACCTTCCTTGCCAATAGCCCCTTACTACCATAAATCTGCCATTACTATTTTTTCCTGTTCTAGCACTATTGGAGCTCCTCTAGTAATTTGTATAAGTACTCCCATTTGCCTTTGTCCCTGATATTCTGCTGAATGTCCACCCTGAAATCCTTTCATTATCAAATTCACACACTCCCTTCATTCCAAATGTGTTTCCTGTAGCATTGATATTTACACTCTGCATTTATTAATATAATTCAGTACTCTTTCCTTGTTTGTCTATACCTGGGGAACCATTCACATCCCAAAATAATATGTTTAGTGTAGCCATTATGATAAGAAGTTATTATTCCAACCTAGTATATATTACAGTTTTTAAATGTCTATTTCCAGATTTTGTGTCACACGCATCCACTGATGTTTTGCAGGTTGATCTTTTATACAGTTGTTTCTTGTCATCTCCATTTGAACATATGCCACATTTTACAAGACTTTTTGTTTTAATGAATACCCTCAAATAAAAAAACAGACTTACCCCCAGAATACCCTCATAACACCGCATAACCTATTAACTTAAAACAAACATACAGAACTATGAACATCTTCAAATAATGAAGTTTAACCCTCCTGATAGGAACATTTGTCCCAAATTGACAGCTGCACACACAGACAAAAACTAAACTAAAATTAAGGTTAGTCATAGTGAGATGCATGTTACAGCTTGTACTCCTACTTACACTAATTGCCGTCTGTTCTTGTCTTATTTTTATTTCCCTCCCATATATGAAAAACAGCTGGTAATTTTTCAGAAAACATTAAGTTTTAGCATTTAAAAAATTGCTCTGGCTTTTATTGCATCTTGTCTTCATGGAAACCTAAGTATAAAATACAGCTGCAGTCAGCTACAGACTTCTCAAACTGAAGATTTATTTGCTAAAGGAAGAATTTTCATTATATTCAGTGTTCTCTTATTTACTTGCTTAAATGAAAACATGTTATTAGATTATGTCAAGGGCCTTAATCCAGATATGCACCTATGCAAAAGTAAGAGAAAACATGTCTATAGAAATACTGTTAAGAACAAAATGATTTATTTACAGCTATATTTTCCTTTTTTCCACTTTACCATCAGAAAAATGAGAAGCAGAGCCACTTTCTGTTTGATAGCTCCCTTTCTGTTGGACAACCATTTGTATATCTCCCTTAGCCTATTCTGCATCAAAAATGACTTTGATCCTCCAGGAAAGAAATATTCTGAAAGCAGCTGAGTACAGTAGCTTGAATCTCACATCTGCTTCTCAACATTCCTCAATTACTGGGATAAATGTGCTTCTCTTCTGTCTGGTGTACAGTGAATAATCATTTTACACAAACAGCTGTCTGCAATTTTTTTTACTTTGAAATTCTGCCACAGTTTTTTTCAGGATCAATTCTTTCTGCTGGTATGATTGCATCTTTACTAATACAGGTCTTGGCTGCTTTCTCATGATCAGGTTCGGAGCATACAAATGTGCCCGTTCAATTAAAAATTCCTGCCATGTAATACAAACTCAGTTAATTATTTGTCCTTCATAAAATTAATGCAGTGTTTTCTTTCCAGTTTTTCTGGTACATCAGAAAATCTCATGTTTTCTCTGCATGCTCTGTCCTCCAGTTCTACCATTTGTTGAAGTATCTCTTCTTGAGCAATCTCATACTAAGACAGTCTTTACTTCATTTCAGCTATGATTTTTGCAGTTTTATCTGTTCATCTAAATAGCTATTAAAGGCTTCTCTATAGACCGGTTTAAGGTAACTTTTATAATGGGGGAATTTGATCTTATTCCTCATGTAAAAATTTTTTTTTCTTTTTTTTTTATTTGTAGACTTTGTTTATAATGTGATTCATATATCTGTTCTTCTGTAACTATCATCTGGCTGTCTGTCTTTCTGTTCTTCCAGCTTCTTTATGCCCATGACATCACAGGAATTATCAGGAATCATCATTTATTTATTTGTTGACTGGGAAAGTCCACTGGGTTAGAGACCTATTTTCATTAGAGGCCCAAGGAGAAAAGCTCCACAACATTCAAATATTCTACAAAAACATACAAAGTTAATACAAAAATAATACAAAAATGTATATACATTAAAATAGTACAGAGGCATTGGTATGATGTGATTTTTTTGAAGCACAGTGAATTAACACATACAATAAAGATGCGGAGCAAAATACTTTTCATGTTTTGAATATGAACTGTAACTGGTATTCTCAACTATGTAATAACCATTAACATAAAAGTTGACTTGATCTGCAGATCACCAGCTCTATTAGAAAATCTGGAACAACAGCAGACTGCTATATGGTATTACCAAGTATGCCATATGTAGATCAATGTATGTGTATGTACCTTTAAGAAGCTATCCAAAGGCTTGCACAAGTGTGTAAATACTGCGCACGTGGAAGCTAGACTGCCATTTTGTAGTTAGCTGTTGAGATGTAAGCATGTATGTATGTAAGGTCTGTCTCTTTGCCAGTTTGTTTCTATTTTATGATATTGCTATCTATCCTTATGCATTTCTATGTATTAAAGCATATAAATGAAATACCCCACCTGCTTGTCATCTATGTTAGAGAAGGATGAGTGACATGGTGTCAGAAGTGGCATGTCTAAAGGGCATGAAGTAAGAGGTGGCTTGATTTAAGGCACTTGCTTGGAACTGGAAGAATATAGAGGAGTGAATCATCCCTAAAATGTGCATACTTTGCAAAACAGGTCAGAAACAAATTTCATGTATTAAAACTTTCTCAGCACTATTTCTTATTCATAAAATATGAAACAAGGCATACAGAATGTTCTAAATTATATTGGCATAAACCGATATGTGCGATATTGATAAAAATATTTGAATTACTATGGAAAATGTTTGAAATAAAGCCCAAATTGCATAAAATGAATAAAATAAAGGGAAATGACCGCATTTTCACAAAGCGTGTATTTTCGTATTAAGCAAAGATATCCGAGTTATCAGAAGTGTATAAAGTGTTCACATGTTTGTGCAGTGTTATGGTAAAGCTATTTCGCAAAGTACAGCCATTACAAAGCATATTTCACAGAATACAGCCATTACAGAGCATGTTTTGCAAAGTACAGTATTTTGAAGAGTTTATTGTTTATTTGAATGTTATTACAAGCTCACAGAACAGTTTGTTCATACATAATTATAAGATCCATATTTCAGTGTGTTTGTGCATACTTTGTGGGCATGGCAGATTGATTTTGAAAATTCAGTGCACTTGTGTTCGACAGTAACATTGCTGAGAACTGAAGAGTGTTTGAGTAAGAGTAAAACATTTTCATACAGGCTGCATTTTCTGATAAAGATGACCATACAAAGGCATGCATTTATTCTATCTACTTTAGCTGGGTCAGAAGCCATTGAAAGAGAATGTTCATTTGTGTGTGCATCTGTTATCTATACAGGAGAGGGAGAAACCATCATACTGTTGTACAGGCTGAGTCAAGGGAGGAACCAGAGTGTTTAAAATGTAAATTTAGAGAAATGTGTAACCCTCAGATAAATGTTACAATGGAAAGGCATTTATTTTACACAAAGGATCAAAAGCCTGGTGAAACTTTTGCAACATATATAACTGACCTGTGAAATAAGGCTAAAATGTTCAGATTTGGGGCTTTAAGGGATGAGTTGATAAAGAACAGACTTGTGTGTGGTATAAAAGATGATGCAGTGAGAAAGATTTTGCTTCATGACAGTGATTTAACTTTGCATAAGCCCATTGAGATTTGTCAGATATATGTGCTCACAGAAAAGCACACACATATGCTTACAAATGAGAATAGCACTAGAAGGCACAGTGATAAAGCTCTTGTTGATAGCATGCAGCACAGAGTTAAAAGAAACAGGCCCAAGCACATGGCAGCAACAGTAGCCCCTTCAGCACTTACTGGTAAACCACAGAACTTTCTTTCCAGCAAATTCCAGAGTTTGCACATTCTCAGTGAAGCATAAGAGTAAGTCATCAAACTCAAAGCATGGATCCCAACCTTGTGTCATTGCCAGCTGCCATAACTGTGGTAGAAGCCATGAATCTAAAAGGGAGAAATGTGCAGCTTTTGGTCAGTAAAGCCACAAATGCAATAAGTGGAATAATTTTAAAAGGTTTTGTAAATCAAAAGGCTCACATTCTTTTATTAAAAGGGAACATTTTAAGAAATGAGTTGATCAGTTAGAAAGCTGCAACCCTACTCTTTATATTGATGGTGTGCCAGTCCTTCATGAAACAGTCAATGCAGTAAATTTAAGGGCAAAGAATGAAGTATTTTGTACAGTTTAGATAAATGGCAAGCACATACAGCTGAAAGATGACATAGGTTCCAAGTGAAATGTTATGTCAGCAGAAACATTTTCTAGAGTGTCATGGTGAAAGGCTTGATTTGGCAAGGTGTGCGAAGCTTGTTGCTTATGAAGGTGAATAAATACAGACTGTAGGCTCAGTAGTGCTTTCACGTTACTCTGCTGTAAGATGTTACGACTTATTATTTTATGTGGTCAAGAAGCACATCCAGTCATTATTAGGATTCAGAGACAGTTTAAAAATGGGACTGCTTTCATTTAATAAGGAAGTCCTTCATGTCAGTTTAAAAGAAAAATACTCTAATTTTGCCCAGCACATTTTTTCTACCCATGCTGATCTTTTTGAAGACAAACTAGGCAAATTTCCAGTTGTGTACTCCATAAAGTTAGACCCAGAGGTGAGTCCAGTTATCAGGCCAGCACAAAAAGTTCAAATAGCCATGCAGGACAGAGTCAAAACCAAGTTAGATAAAATTATGTGACAAGGTGTGATTTGTCCAGCTGCAACACCAACTGGGTGGGTATCTTCCATGGTGGTAGCTCACAAGAAAAGCTCAGATGACATCAGAATATTTACTGACCCACGAGATTTGAACAAAGCATTAAAAAGACCTCATCATCCAATGTACACAGTCAAAGAAGTCACAGCCTTGATGCCAAATGCCACTGTTTTTTTCTGTCTCAGATGCAAAGAGTTCATTTTTGCAAATTCAGCTTGACAAAAAATCATCATTGCTCACTATGTTAAATACTCCATTTGGCAGGTACAGATTTTTTGAGATTGCCATTTGGGATAAATTCTGCAAGTGAAGTCTTTCAATGAGCAATGGAGCAACTTTTTTCTGGGTATCCTTGTACTATTATAGTAGACAACATACTAGTAGGACGTTATGGTGAAGCAGAACATGACAGAAACCTCAGAAAAGTTTTAGAAAGTGTATGTCAAGTGAATCTTAAGCTCAATCCATGCAAATGCAAATTCAGGCTACAAAAGGTTACTTTTGTTGGTCATTTATTTACTGGTGCAGGCCTATGACCAGACCCTTCAAAGCAATCAGCCATTTTCGAGATGCCAGATCCAGATAATGTTCAAGCCCCGTAAGGTTTTCTTAGCATGATTAACTACCTAGGCAAGTTTGTTCCAGACTTGAGCTAACTATCAGCACTGCCTAGTGTGCTGACACGTAAAGATGTATCCTGGTCTTGGTTAGAGCAACACCAAAGAGCAGTTGATGTCCTGAAACAGAGAATTGCTAGTCTGCCAACTCTCAGATACTATGATGTTCACAAACCAGTTACACTTTCCTATGATGCTTCGAAATTTGGTCTTGGTGTGGTCATTCTACAAGAGGCTCAACCTGTTGCCTATGCAATGAGAACTCTTACCCAAACCGAAATGCAGTATGCCCAGATTGAGAAAGAGCTTTTGGCAATTGTGCTTGCATGTTCAAAGTTCCATAATTATGTTTATGGTAGACCTATCCAGATCAAAACAGACCACCGACCTCTATTCTATCTTGAGAAAGCCTACGCATTCAGCTCCAGCCCAACTGCAATGCATGATGCTGAGATTCCAAAAGTATAATTTCAATCTTGTCTACAAGAAAGGCAAACTTCTTTATCTTGCTGATACATTATCTAGATTCAAGCACTTTAGCTTTAAATTTAGATGTGCTTTTTAGTAATTAGTCATTTTGGTGCCTAAAAGAAAGTATTTAATCAATTCGTCGATAATTAAAAGTATTCTGATGAAGTCCACACTGTTGGTGGATGAAAGCGCTTAATTGTTGTTGGTTTATTAAGGAAGAACATTTTTTTAGCTATTGTGTGCTTTTTCCTGGTGGAATCCATTCCATTTAGCATTTATTTGCTGTATTGGACTTTCCTTGGTTGACTAAATGCTATTTTTTGTTATTTGATCACCCAGAAAGACCACAGAACAGCATGAGAATGAGAACCTTGATTTTGAAGTCATGGAAGTGAGAAATTTTTCTTCCATACGTCTTGATGAGCTGAGAGATCACACAGCCACAGATCCAGTTTTACAAAGGCTCAACCAAGGATGGCCATCAAAGCAATCTAGTTTACCTCAAAAAAATGCAACATTATTTTCCCTACAGAGATGAGATTTTGTCTGACAAAGGTATCATTATGAAAGGTCTAAAAGTAATTGTTCCAAAGTCCTTGCAACAAGAGTACATTACTATCTCGCATCATGATCACCCAGGAGTCGATTATACCAAATGAAGGGCGAGAGGACTAGTATTTTGGCCTTCTGTGTCACAAGACATCAAGAGAGCACTCTGATCTTGTTCTGTGTGTAATAGTACTAAGCCACATCCACAGAAGGAACCACTTCAACTAAACCAGATTCCTGAACTACCTTGGTCGTCAGTGGCTGAGGACATTTTTGAGTGGAATGGTCAACATTATTTGGTGTTAGTAGACTCTGACTCCAATTGGTTTGAGATTGACTTACTTCCTAACCTGGCATCCAGTACGGTCATTACTAAAATGAAGCATCATTTTGCAGTACATGGTAGCCTACACAAAGTTATTTCTGACAATGGCATGCAGTTTACAAGCCAACAGTTCAAAATATTTTCTGAAGAATGGGACTTTACTCATGTCATGAGTAGCTCTGAGTACCCGCAATCAAGTGGTTTGGCCGAACGTGCAGTTCAAAGTGCAAAACAGTTACTTGAGAAGTAAAAACAAGATAATAGTGATGTTTTCCTGAATCTCTTGAACCTCAAAAATGTTCCTTGTGATAAACATCTTGGTTCACCTGCTCAGAGACTTCTGTCCAGACAAAACAGAACCACATTACCAATCAGTAGTCAATTGTTGGTTCCATGTATCAAAAACAACAAGTCAGTTGGGACACATTTAGGGCTTTACCCTTCTATATCACAGAGCTGATGGCTATGCTAAGGTAATATTAATGGATCACATGGGAATTCCAAACAGAGAGCGATCACTTTAAACGAATGCTATGGTTAACCTTGAAGAAAAGCTGATCTAGTTAGAAAGTCAGTGCAAACCAATCTGATGAAGAAGCGTTTAACCCAGAAGTCCTACTATGATAAAATCAGCAAACTGCTCAATCCATTATGAGAAGGAGAAGTGGTAAGGATGCAGATGTCCAAAGGTTATGATTGGATTGGTGTCATAAAGAATATTGGCCCAGAATGGAGATCATACATTGTGGAATCACAAGAAGCAGTCTTTAGGTGGAATCAGAAGCATTCAATAATGGTGCCCGAGCCTATAACACAGCACATAGCCTGTGAGAAAGACTATTTATCTCAGAGTGAGTTGTCTGGAGTTCCAATTCCAGGGTAAGTTCCAGAGGGCATTCCCATTCTGGTGAAGAATCTAGAAGTTCCTGATATGAGTTGTGCACTGCAGACTGTCTCTGTTGCTAAATTTGGTCCAGATTGTTATGTTATAAGATATGGTTGTATCTCTAAACCCTGTAACAGATACGAAGGAACTTGGACATGAGCATTGCGTTTTGTTTCCACTGTATATAGTAATGCATGTTTAGCGCTCATATTGTTTTTACAAAGGGCAATCTTTTTAAGAGGGAGGATGTAGATCAATGTGTGTGTGTATGTATCTTTAAGAAGTGATCCAAGGGCTTGCACAAGTGTATAAATACTGAGCACATGCAAGCCCGACTGCCATTTTGTATTAAGCTGTCGACATGTAAGCATGTATGTATGTAAGGTCTGTCTGTTAGCCAATTAATTTCCATTTTATGATGCTGCTTTCCATCCTGTCATGTTTCTATGTATTAAAGCATCTAAACGAAATACTCCACCTTCTTGTCATCTATGTTAGAGAGGGAAGAGCAACACCATATAAACATTTATGTGCCTCTCTGTTGTCCTGTTTCTTGCAGGAAGAGCTGTCCAAAACCATATACTCACTGTGTCAATGCAAAGCCAAATATGAATGAATATTATCATCTCTTCCAGAGTGAACTGCAAAACAGAGTGGGAAAGAAAGTACCCAGCGAGCTCAAGAATTTAAAACAAGGGTTGGCAAAACTGCTGCAAATCTACATTAGAAGTTATGAAACAGACTGCAAAAATGTAGAGAGACTGCTAGTAGTGCTATTGGGTAAGAGACTGGAGAACAAAAAATATTTAAAAATAATCCCATCAGCTGCCTAAGTAATATCACATGCCTACTGTCAGTCTGTGTAAGATGCCAGACAGCAAACTGTGGTTAAAAATAATCCCATCATCAGCCTAAGTAACATGACATACCTACTGTCAGTCTGTGTAAAATGCCAGAGAACAAACTGTGGTTACAAATAATCCCATCATCAGCCTATGTAATGCCACTCACTTGCTGTGAGTCTAGTTTAGTGGTTGACTGAGAAAGTGAGTGTGGGGAAGGTAGGATTCTAAGTATATGGACACGCTGTCATGGGAGGATATATGTATGGGTTACAAGTATGCAACAAAGTTTAGAAGAATTAGGATCTTTGCTTGGAAGTGTTTGCATAGGTATTTTTATACTCAAGCAGAGTCCAAAGAATTCTTCCTGAGGCAGATTGGAAATGTTGGTGGTGTGATGGGGAAGAAAGAGGAACTTGGGAACATATATTTTAGGACTGTAATGAGTTGGCAGACTTTAAAAATTCCCTGCAGGCTACTCTGTCAAAAATACTGGTTAAGCAAATAGGTGTAACTAAAGAAAATTTTTTGAGCTGTGATACAGAATCAGAAACACCTAGAAAGTAAGACCTGGTGAGTTTAATTCTGGTGGCTGCCAAAAAAGGAATTACTAGAAAAAGGAAATCAGTCTAAAACCAACATATCTGAAGTAGTGAATATAGTAACAGAGATAAAAGAACTAGAAGTGGGATCTTTAGAAAAGGGTAGGAGCAAAGTACACAGGGAAAAATGGGATTTATGGGAACAATACATAGAATAATGGTTTGGAGGAGGAATGAGGTTTAAGGGAAAACAGGAACTAAATGAGATATGTAACGTTTGATTAACGATTGCACAGAAGATTATAAGTGATGTATAACGTTTGCAACTGAAAATGTGTCAATATGGTTTGTTTTCATTTATATAAATGTATGATTGCCCATGCCATAAATGATAATTCAATAAAGATATTTCTTGTTTTGAAAAAAGATAACTGTTGTCACCCAAATAGTGCACTATCAGATAACGTCTGTTGTTTGTTCTGAGGGTTAAGTTGACCCATCTTATTTTTCTACACCTGTAAGCCCTCTTATCTGGAGTGAAAATTTGATGTTTTTTCTTTTCATTTTATTGTGCTGCTTTGTTCTTATAGCAGCCTCAAAGTATGGCATAAAGGCAGTCATATGAAATATTTATCATTCACTTTAGTGTTATCTCTTAAAATTTATGAAGCACTCCAACCCAGCTGCTCACAGGTATACTGGAAGGAAACACAGTATGAGGTTTCTAATTGCCAATGACATCTGTGAAACATTTTTAAAGGAAAGGAAAAAGGGAAAAAATGTTACGCATGTTCAGTATCATTGAACACAACTGCTCTCTGTACATTGCTGCCAAGACTGACTACTTCTTCACATTCTAGAAATCAGCTATTAATCATCTGGAGTCAGTTCCCGGTGTCCATTTGTGCATGGCATCTGTCCTCAAAATAAAATGCCTGAAAATGATTTATTTACTTAAAATGCAGTCAATAATAGAATCATACAATGGATTAGTTTATAGCTGCAGTTTTGCAGATAACCAGGTTTTACTAACTTACAAAGATAAATTAATTTTAAAGAAAAAAGTCATGGTAGTGCTATTAAAATATTAGCAAGTAAGCTAGTTGTCTAGTAGATGGGTACTGTGATAGCCTACTGAATAAGGGGCATTGTAATATTGTACTGAATAAGGGGTATTGCAGTATTTAACATTTATTTATTTAGATCACATTGTTAACCAAGTTGGTTCAGATGAGTTACAAAAAAAAACATTTTCAGTGGAGACCCGAGGAGAAAAGCTCTATTAATGTCTACAGCAATAAAAAGTAAAAGAAACTTTACACATAAGATAAACTAGAGTACAAACTGAAATGACGGTAAACAGAACAAATTATAGCTATACATAAGAAAGTGTGAGTATTAAAAATATAAACATACAGTTTAGTAGCAGTGCTAAAAAGCTAGTATGTTTTACTTTCCAGCACAGAACTCTTTTTTAAGTATGCATTTTAATTTATGATGCTATTATTGTGTGTTTACTGTCCACTAGATGATACAGAGGCATGCCATTCATTTAACTGTACTTGAATTGTATCAGGTATTTTGGAATATTGTTCGTCCTTACACAAAAACTCTCAGCTAAAATAACTGTGCAAAATAGTTTCGTAAAACGATGGATGCTTTTTTCAACATACTATGCTACCCTTTTTACTACACGAGATTACGAAATACATGGGATCAGTATTTATTTACTTTTTGTTTATTAACTTAGTTGTATTTGATGACTGAGTTAACTCTATAGGCAAGGCCCATTTTCAGAGTGGACCAGAGGGGGAAAAAAGCTCCCTACTACATATATCAGTACAAGAAATAAAAACAGAGTTAAATAATCAATACAAGACAGAAATCAGTTAAGATGATGGTGTGCATGCAGTATGCTATAAATTATACCTTAGAAAAGTAATTTTAACAATAAAATATAAAACTGTTGCCATAGATATTTATTAATCACTACAGTATAAAACATATATATACAGATATAGCAATTAAAATGTGGTGTCATGTGACAGACATAGTACTGAAATAATGGGACAACTACTAGGGACACGCATGCACAGTATCGATCCTTTGCATCAACTGACATTAAAATAATGTTAGAGATTAATGAAGTGCAGATAAAAGAGCTGAAAACTCGTAAGTGCACAGTAAAATTTGTTATATGAGCAATGCAAAAGTTTTAATAACAAACTCAAAAAAAGAGGGAGGTTGTGCATAGTTCAGAATATTCCTAAGTGTTCTGCACTCCAGACATGACATAGATCTTATAAAGGCTGCATTAAAAAAAGAAAGGGTTACAGTTGGCCTTGTATAGGCTTGCCAAAAAGACAATGTAAATAAAAGGAAATTGCTGATTGCTCTCTCTCCTATACTGGAAGGCAGCAGCAGCTCTTTCACTCCTCTAAGCACCACTCCCTCCTGATAGGTCCTTTAAATTTTTATTAGATTTTTGAAAACAAGTAAGGTTTTCTTATTGGGTTGCATTCCTTGCTGACATTTGATTTCATGTTTTAAGTGTGATTGACAGTTTTTACTATATTTATTGAAGTGTACGTTTCAGTTTTCTCATTCCTGATGAAGTTCTTACAATTGAAGAATGAAAGCACTCAAATACATTTGTTTGTGTGTTTCTTTCACCTGTCTAATTTGTTATGAAGTTTATTTTGTATTAATAACAAGTATTAGTACAGGGTCGACCTTAGGTCAAGTGGTGCCCTAGGCAAAAGGGATCCACAGTGTCCCCCAAACCACCTGATGCCTCCATCTTGGTCTATTTACACTATACAGTTTACTGGAAAAGCACCCCTGCTAGAGCGGTACCCTAGGTGGCCACCTATTTGGCCTATGCCTAAGGCCAGCTATGAGTTAGTAGATCTATGAATCTTTGCAGAATATGTCACTTAAGTCAAGGCAGGAATTTTTCTGCAACAAGTTAAGAGTATGTTTAGCTGAATAAATTGTATATTATCTAAACAGTCTTTCAAAAGACACTCTGTAGAATGTTGCAATGATTGGGGAGACTGGATTATTAGCTACAAATTTTGCCATACTGTTTTAAGTACTTGTGAGCTTACAGAGAACAAACTTTTTAGATTTCAATGGCAAATGACTCATGCATTAATTTATATAGAAGTTGGGTTTCTGCCATGGCATACTTTGAGCGTGGCAAATAGTAGTGCTAAGATGGCATTCAGCTCCTAGTTTTGTGGTTAATTTTTTTTTTGACTGTAGTGCTGATGTGGTCCTAAAAGCACAATGTGTGGCTGATGTGGCACTGTTATTCCAACTATTTATTTTCTCAATAGGTCTTGATTCACACAAGATGACCTTTGATGGAGATCAATTTTTGTTTTTCCTTAGTCTGTCTTCCAAAAAAAACAATTATTTTCTTTTCTTTTCTTAATTTAAAATGTTTGAACCATGTGTTAAAGCTGAATGCAATTTGAAGTTCATTGAGGAGGGTATTGGTATTATTATGTTAGTTGTAGAGAGGTATCACATTGTCAGTGTAATTTCAAAGTGCAATTCCAATGTGTATGCAGAAGCCTATGATTGGCAGTAATAGAGAACAGTAATGCTCCAGGGCCAAAATCCCAAGGGTCGCCTAACTTGGATCTGTAACATACAGTTAACAGGTTTACTTATACTATAACTTAAGTACTTTCTGTTGGGTAGATTTTGAACTAATGTAGCACATGTGAGAACAACTGAAACAAATGTTGGCTGTATTCATATCTTTGTTTCAGAATGCCTGCTGTGAGAGTTGGTTAATGCTGAGACTTGGATTTATGAGAAATGTTAAACAGAGCAGTACCAACTAAGGGGTTTAGCTTTATGTTAAGATAGAAATGATCCTTAAATTAAAAAATTACCTGAATGAACTGTTTTTGTGCAAGTAGGATTAAAAGCAACATTCTAGGCTCTAGATTAAATTGATTTTTTTGCTTTACGGAAAGTATCTTAAAAGCTAGTAGTGCGTGATGTGTTTTATTTATAAAGTTAACAATGTTTTATGAAAGTCAAAAATATAAAATCCAATTTGACTATGTCATGGAAAAATTAGAAAATGTAATTGTTTTAATCAGTGATTAGATCTGCTGCATCGGTTCTGTGTATAAAGTTTTTCTGCCTCCCTTCTCTATTGACGTATTCATTACATCACAGTTTAAGGAGACTGTACTTCATAGCTCTGAAAAAGGCTGGTTGTAATGAAATATACCTTTTTCAGCCCTTGCCAGCCTAGTGATCCAACCTCTTTGCTGCCTAATTTGGTTCTTATAGCTCTGTCCTGTCAGGCCAAAGCACCCCACATCATATGTCCAGTGGGAGATTTGCATTCTCAGAGCCCTTATTTTTTTTTTTCAAAGCGGGTGAGATGGGATGGGGATAATCAGAGGTGGAATGGACATCTTCTGACAACCATCATCCTTAGCTGATTTGGAATTTATTTTCAGTTGACCTATAGCCCCACTGTACTCTGGCCTGCTATACTAAACCCAATTCTAGCAAATGCTTTTACATAGGTGAGAGGATCATTGATGTTCCAAATACTCCTTGGTTGAGCTTATAGCATCAAGTCCCCATTTATAGTGAGTAAGTGACCATTCCCATTAATGGTATTTATGTGTGGCCATTAGACATCTTCTGAAATGGAAAGGCCAGCACTGGCCACTCATTCCTATCCCCCCATGACTGGCTCCTGCAGTACTTTTACCACTAACTGGACCTGGGTCATCTGGGACACATTTAGGGCTTTACCCTTCTATATCACAGAGCTGATGGCTATGCTCAGGTAATATTAATGGATCACATGGGAATTCCAAACAGAGAGCGATCACTTTGAACGAACGCTATGGTTAAGCTTGAAGAAAAGCTGATCTAGTTAGAAAGACTAAGAAGTTTCACATAATCAAAAAGTTGCAGGTGTGTATATTTAGCAGCAGTTTGAAGTATATAAGCTCTGTCATTTTATGATTCCTGCAGCACATAAATTGTGCTGTCTCAGTCTCCTTTAAGCTGTGCTATACTTAATCATAAGGTTGTGGCATAATTGTGTACAAACTGTGTGGGAATATTTAATTTTGATGATGACCACTGAATCATCTGTGCTGCTCTAAAATAACTTGTCAGTACTTGCTGATAATTTTTCTACAGCTATATGAAAAAGTGTGCAGCTTTTACATGGCCGTTTCCTTTACTAAATTACTCCAAATACACATCACTGCCAGTTTCATTAGAATCTAGCAACTTCTAGCATACATATCATACAATCTTCATACTGTGCCGCTACAGTCATGCCAAAGTGATAACTAAACATAAAGAGGGGACTAACTAAACTGGCAATGTCTTCACACTGTTTGTTTTGAAACTGCTTGGGTGAGTTGCAAGGCCTTCACAATTAGGTAAATTATCTAAGACAATCCACTCAAAACGTCAGGCTCTTACTAATCTTGTACTCATTTTGAGTTGCATACTGTAACTCAGAACCATGACAAGCATGTCAACCTGTGCAAAAAGCATATTCAGCAAATTAAAGCTAGCGCAATACAGTTAATAAAGGTAGTTTGAGTAATATGTGAAATGTGGTAGTCATCATCTACTGAGTTATTCTCTAATTTGGTCAACTACAAATCATGTTCCTGCAAACTGAACTAAGCAAAATGGAAGCCTGCTATAACATAATTGCCCACTTTGCTGCAAATTGCTCATATAGAACTCATCACTGTACTGCTTTGAAACAGCTTCACTGGCTTGAACTGCCCAGCCTCCTAACTTATGATCAGCTCTGCCTCTGTCATTCTATTACCTCCCCAATAAGTGTCCTGCCCTCAAAACCTAGTACAACATCACTCAGCCAATAGGCCTCTTTGATCATCACGCAAACTACTACTAGAAGTCAACAACAGCTACAATAGCTTTGGAGATGCACTATATAGTAGTTCTGTGGCTAAAAATTGGAACTCTCTCCTCACTAGCATACAAAACACATCGTCCAAAGCCTCCTTTAAAAACCTCATCAGGCAACATCTCAAGCAAAGTTGGCAGTGCCATGACTGCTCCCCAGGCTAGTGAAAGCGGATAAGGTACACATACTAAACCTAGAGTACTTGATAATGGTTTTCACTCTTACTCACAAACACTGGCTAATCTACAGTGCATATACTGTACCTGTGCACTATGTATGTATTCTACCTATGTTCCAAGCTGTACATCACAAATCTAATTACCTTTTATTTTTAAATTCATATTTTCTTGTTTGTTCTTTCCACTGTAACTGTTGATGTGCTGCATAACAGTGTAAAAACATGTCTATTGTAATTTGTGTGTATACTGATTGTGTTTAAATATCTAAATGTATCTGTAATTTTTCTATGTGGAGGTTTCCTCCCTGGGGCTCTGCTGAAAAAGGGCCTTTTCGGCTCAGTCAGACACCCCCAGTTAACAAATGTAAAATAAATAAATAGCAGGACGATCAGACCCATTAATACATGTTGTAACTTACTAAATACATAAATACTAAATTACATCTTTAGCTTACATTACTGAATCCAAAAATGAACATTACTTACAGTAAGAGATTACAATTCTCATCTCACATAACAGCTATTTCCTGATGTCCTGTTTTCTTTTTGTGTACAGTCTAATAAAAGTAAAACACATGTCCTGTTGGATTGAAATGGGTGCTTCTACCTTCATGCTGGTCATGCAGTCCCATCCAGAAAACTACTTGCCAAGGAAAGAAAGAAAGCAGAAACCTGTTTAGGAGACTTTCAGTAAGACCATGCTGATTGTCTCACTGCAAACATTCTGTTCAAGACAGACATAATCACCCCCCCCCATAGTAAGCTGTGTGCTTTATAACAATGTTTAGGGAAAATCAGCTAGGGCAATAAGACTCATCTGAACTTCAGAGGTTAGTGCCTTAGTGAAAAAAATTTAGCTGAAGTGGAAAAGCAGAAAGCATCCAAGGGACTGCTAACTGCATACAATTCAGTCAGTGTTCTCATCTCCCTCAACCACACTACTTTCCTCTGAGTAGACCCTCTGTGAGACAACTGATAGCCACTACCCTTGTATATAACCATCGCTGATTAAACTCTCTTTTCAACAATAGATCAAATTCATGTGGGCACCACTTTATGTTATACCAACTTCTTGTGTTAGGTTGCTTCCTGATAATTAACACAGTATGGTACTACATATAAACCTTACCTTTCTATTTAGTGCGTGTTGGGTAGAAAGCTTTCTCCTACCCTCTCATCAGCCCCAAATGTTTCATATGGAAATGGTACATTGTCTTACTTGTAGTTCCTTCATATACCGCCCACTTACAATGCATGTATTGTTTCAACATATTTTCTTTGGCACCTGTGTCACATAATTAAACATAAATTTAAATTATATTATAACTGCCTTTGTACTTATTTACTAACTCAGTATAAGCTACATATGCTGAGAATTAAGATGATCTTTAGTTGGAAATCATCATTACTTGGAGATGATGTTCACCCAATATCTTGACCATCAGTTTCTATCCATACCCACAGTAACCACCTAGGATAACTTTCCATAAATCATATCAGAGAAATGACCACATATTCATATGTAGACATATAGATCCCTGTACCTAGGATATGGGATCAGGATATGGAATATTTAGGGATAAACATTAATGATGATTAAACCCACAAATGAAAACAAAGTGCAACTAGTATGTACTCAATTTCTTTATAGTGCATCCTTCTTACCCAACAGATCCTGATGGTCAGTACCATAAGAATTTCCATACTGGCATCATTCAGAGTGAATAGTGCAAATCTGCATCTATATCCTGTTCCACCCACCTCAGACCTAAAAATAAGACCTGGAACCAAATATAAAAATGCACGAAACAAGCCTGTATATGAACCCCCCCCCCCAGATTCAGCAAGCTCTGCATAGAGTGCAGGAATAGTGTAAGAGCTGCTGCATGCAATATGGCCGACGAGCAATCCAGGAACAAGCTTCCAGGACGTGCATGAGCACTCCTATACTATTCCTGCACGGACACCACTGCTATATGCTAATTACCTCATTTGCTGGTGAAAAACATGCAAATGAGGTGAATTTGCGATCCAGGAAGCAGACAGGCATCTGTGCAGGAATAGTGCAACCTGCAGAAATGTATTTGGTTACTAACTGAATACATTTCTGCAAATTACAAAATGGAGGAATGACAGCTTGAAAGAAAGCATGTATTCAATGTAGTGGGCATGCCATGGCCAAATATATGGCCATTGGCATGAGAAATAGTTGCAAAATTATAAAAAATAACTTTTATTTTTTTGGCTGATTTCGGCCATTTAAGAGTAGGTCAGCGGTGCGCAAATGGGATCTGCCCGAAAATAAGAAAAAAAGTTGGAAATAAGGTTTTAAACACAAATCAGCATTTTGCCATAATAGTCAATGGCATGCATAAGACAACAATACCAGGAAATAGTGGTTGCTAAGAGGGATGACTGAGTGTGAGTATGGTAACTATGAATTAGCATTCTGTTTTATGCAAATGAGGGGACTGATACTGAATCACAGATTTCCTCTCAGTGTTAGCTTGTACCCAACTGTGTAGGTGCAGTAACACTATTGTAGTATAAGAGGTGGGTGACCTCATAAGGGGGAGTGTCATGCATGCTGTAAGCTTATTGGAGCTCTGTGGCCTGTGTTTGCATTTAGCTAAGCACAGCTAAAGAAAGGGGTGGGTCTGAGGCTGCCCAGCAGTGTTTACATTGCCTAAACGGGTGTGCGTGCCACACACCAGGTTTAAAAAAAAAAAAAAAACAAGAAATATCAGCTCTGTTCACATCTGAGTACTGGGTATGTGCACCGCACCTTGGGGCTTAAACAGGAAGGCAATGGGAAGGGAAAACAGCAGTAGGAAGGCAATCAAGGAGAACTAGCATAGCTGGCAGGTGAAATGTATCAGAATCAGTCAATTACACGTGGAACAGCATAGCACACTACTATAAACTATGCAAACGCCTTCCAGTCTGTTTTTTCCCACAAACTCTACACCACCGGTGTACACAGATGGGGAAAGTTTTACCTGAGAAAACTAACAAAGTGTTAGGGGCTGCTGTTGCTCTCATACTTCAGTATGTGCAAGAGGCTGAGGGTGGTGAGGATGCAAATGCTGATGACCAACCCACAGTGAGGAGAAGGAGAAGAGTGTACAGACCCAGGATAACCTACCAGGGGCTACATGAGCAGGAGATAGTGGAGCGCTATAGTGTGGACAGGGACATTCTACAGCAACTTGTTGAGCTATGCCAGCCACACCTCACACACAGAACCAACAGAGGGGAACCCATCCCAGTGGATACCAAGGTATGTTTAGGCTTAAGAATACTAGCCACAGGTACCTTCCAAAGGCCAACTGGGGATATCATGGGGATCTCACAGGCATCAGCATCCAGGGTGCTCCAACCGTTCCTGGATGCCATTTCAGCACATGCCAGTGAGCACATATATTTCCACAACACCCATGAGGCGTTGACCAGAAATATGCATCTCTCCCACCAAATAGCAGAATACCCTGATGTAGTGGGTGCTATAGACTGCATGCACATACACATCAAAGCACAACCCAGTGAGCAGGGTAGGGTCTACATAAACCACAAAGGCTTCCCCTCCATCAACTGCCAAGTCGTGTGTGATATCCAGGGCATTATCTTGAATGTGTGTGCTGGTAGCCCTGGAAGCTATCAGAACTCCCACATCTGGCATATGACACAGCTGTACCAGTCATTTGCCAGTGGGGATATCCCATATGGCTACCTAGTAGGGGATGCTGGCTACGCACTGGAGCCATGGCTGATGACACCCCTCAGAAATACACACACACACCTGAACAAGAACTCCATAATGAAGCACATGCACAAACCAGAATCATAATAGAGCATGTGTTTGGGATGCTTAAGTCACGGTTCTGCTGTCTGGACTTATCCTGTGGAGCCTTGCAGTACTCTCCAGCTACATGTACACAAATGTTCATAGTATGTGCCATGGTACACAATATGATCCTGCGGAAACAGATGCAGCAGGAACAGCACGGGGCAAGGCCACACAGCATCTCACCATTGCCAAGGGCATCACGGGCACAGAGGGATTTGGAGGAGGAACTACCTGAGTCTGCCCATGTAGGCAGAAGGAGGCATGCCCAGTATGCCCAGGCCTTGGCAAAGAGATAACCCATAGCACATACACTGACACAGTAGGGACCCAGAGAATGACACCTCTCTTGGACTCGCGCATACAGTAAAAGGGATGCCAAACATGACATTACCTGTGCTTTACCATGTATAGGGAGTTTACTATGTGCATCCGACACAGCCCTCCAGCACTGTCCTCAATGCTGGCACAGCCACAAGGTAAGTCAGACTTCTTGTCAATTGCTGAATGGCGTAGTATGTTCTGATAGTTGTATCTATGGTATGGATGTGAGAATCCAAGGGAATTGGGTTGCTGAATGGGATGGCAGCAGATAGTGGACACCTATATAGGCAGCATGAAATCCATAACAAATACTGCTGTCAACATACTAGACAGTACTAGACAAGGTAAGAAATCCCAATGCAGTATGTGTGGTGGCCCAAATGTGTGTCCATAGGACACACACATGCATGTCAGTGAGGCTCACATACCCACCACCAGTCTCAGCCAGCAGGACAGGTGTAGATGACCATAAAGAAAGGCTGGGCTAAGGCCTCCAATTGATGGCAATGGTTACCAGCCCTGCTCTAGCCCTACACAGACAGACTACAACAGGTCTGGCAGTTGGGTTCAGGCACCTAGGCGGTGCGACAACCCACTGTGAGACAACTGGATGTGGACAGATGGCAGTATGGAAGTTTAGCTGCAGTGACAAATGCCTGCAGACAATTCCCTGCGAAAAGAAAAGAACCCCCTGCACCCTAACCACAGATGTGAGACAAAAACCCCGTATGTGATCTACACACTATGCCCCCTAGAAAACACCATGTGCAACTAACACTGTAACATGTGCCTAGAATAGGATGCCAAGTGGGCATTAAAGTGGTACACTGAAACCTGTGTGCTGTGGGCAAAGCCTTTATTAATGCAAAATGTAAAGTAATGTGGGAAGTGCTTGGTACATACTAAACCATGATATAATCATAACTTATAGAAATGTGCCACAGCACGGAGGAAATCCTGCACGTCACTATAGTCACACTTATGTTGCAAGATGTGTTTTAGATGACGCTCCCTTACAACAATTGCCTTCCTTTGTGGTGTCACAGGCATCCCCCGCAACAGAGATTCTCGACGGGTATCTGTTAAGTTCTGCTCCTGTTGGATGTGGATGTCAAGGATGATTTGCTTATAGTCAGACGTGACCAATAAGGGGGTGACCACTGGTGTGGAGCATCTGTCTCCCATGTTGGTAATGACCAGGTCTGGGATATTGGAGCCCCTGGTGGGACAATGGATTAGTTGATCCAGGGCATTGGAATTTATAAATTCCAAGAACCATTGGGAAAAGGAGTTGGTACCTGAGTTGTTGTAAGGGAGTGTCATCTAAAACACATCTTGCAACATAAGTGTGACTATAGTGACGTGCAGGATTTCCTCCGTGCTGTGGCACATTTCTATAAGTTATGATTATATCATAGTTAATATGTACCAAGCACTTCCCACATTACTTTACATTTTGCATTAATAAAGGCTTTGCCCACAGCACACAGGTTTCAGTGTACCACTTTAATGCCCACTTGGCATCCTATTCTAGGCACATGTTACAGTGTTAGTTGCACACGGTGTTTTCTAGGGGGCATAGTGTGTAGATCACATATGGGGTTTTTGTCTCACACCTGTGGTTAGGGTGCAGGGGGTTCTTTTCTTTTCACAGGGAATTGTCTGCAGGCATTTGTCACTGCAGCTAAACTTCCATACTGCCATCTGTCCACATCCAGTTGTCTCACAGTGGGTTGTCGCACCGCCTAGGTGCCTGAACCCATTGAGCTGCCTTTTGTCCAGTTTTGTGAGGTTTCAGCCAGTAACTAGTAGTTTATTGGTCGTTTTGGGCCAGTTTCTAGCTTTTTCCAGCCCCCTGGTATAAAACTTTCAGCTTGTACCTACTCAGCACAGACTCCACGTGGGCCAGCAGAGTAATCCAGGCTGCAGAGAGCTGAATAAGCGACTTTTCTTGATACTAAGTATATTTTTTGTTGCTTTCCACATCTGAATACCTAGCAACTGTATTTCGCCTGCCTTTCTGTTACATTGAAGCTGTTTTTACTGCATTTAACTTAATATTGCACTTGGAATCCTTGTTTGTTACTATTTGACTGTATTTGTAGCAAATTTCTTCTGTGTAAGCTGTAGTAGCTGATTCATAGCATTTATAAGTGTTTGCTGTACCTGTTTCTGCCTGTTTTGTGAAAAAAAAGAAAAAAAAAGACAAAAATATCTCTTGTTTTTCCTGCTTTACTAGTTTAGTCCAGTTTCAGAGTTGCTGATTCCTGGGCTTTGGTTGTAGTTCCTGTGTACTGTTTCCTTGCCTTATTTGGGGGAAGGGAAGCTACCTTGCTTACCAGTGGGAGGGGAAGCATTGAGCTGCCTTTTGTCCAGTTTTGTGAGGTTTCAGCCAGTAACTAGTAGTTTATTGGTCGTTTTGGGCCAGTTTCTAGCTTTTTCCAGCCCCCTGGTATAAAACTTTCAGCTTGTACCTACTCAGCACAGACTCCACGTGGGCCAGCAGAGTAATCCAGGCTGCAGAGAGCTGAATAAGCGACTTTTCTTGATACTAAGTATATTTTTTGTTGCTTTCCACATCTGAATACCTAGCAACTGTATTTCGCCTGCCTTTCTGTTACATTGAAGCTGTTTTACTGCATTTAACTTAATATTGCACTTGGAATCCTTGTTTGTTACTATTTGACTGTATTTGTAGCAAATTCTTCTGTGTAAGCTGTAGTAGCTGATTCATAGCATTTATAAGTGTTTGCTGTACCTGTTTCTGCCTGTTTTGTGAAAAAAGAAAAAAAGAAAAAAATATCTCTTGTTTTTCCTGCTTTACTAGTTTAGTCCAGTTTCAGAGTTGCTGATTCCTGGGCTTTGGTTGTAGTTCCTGTGTACTGTTTCCTTGCCTTATTTGGGGAAGGGAAGCTACCTTGCTTACCAGTGGGAGTGGGAAGCTTTGAGCTGCCTTTTGTCCAGTTTTGTGAGGTTTCAGCCAGTAACTAGTAGTTTATTGGTCGTTTTGGGCCAGTTTCTAGCTTTTTCCAGCCCCTTGGTATAAAACTTTCAGCTTGTACCTACTCAGCACAGACTCCACGTGGGCCAGCAGAGTAATCCAGGCTGCAGAGAGCTGAATAAGCGACTTTTCTTGATACTAAGTATATTTTTTGTTGCTTTCCACATCTGAATACCTAGCAACTGTATTTCGCCTGCCTTTCTGTTACATTGAAGCTGTTTTACTGCATTTAACTTAATATTGCACTTGGAATCCTTGTTTGTTACTATTTGACTGTATTTGTAGCAAATTCTTCTGTGTAAGCTGTAGTAGCTGATTCATAGCATTTATAAGTGTTTGCTGTACCTGTTTCTGCCTGTTTTGTGAAAAAAAAGAAAAAAAAAAAAATATCTCTTGTTTTTCCTGCTTTACTAGTTTAGTCCAGTTTCAGAGTTGCTGATTCCTGGGCTTTGGTTGTAGTTCCTGTGTACTGTTTCCTTGCCTTATTTGGGGGAAGGGAAGCTACCTTGCTTTCCTGCTTTACTAGTTTAGTCCAGTTTCAGAGTTGCTGATTCCTGGGCTTTGGTTGTAGTTCCTGTGTACTGTTTCCTTGCCTTATTTGGGGAAGGGAAGCTACCTTGCTTACCAGTGGGAGTGGGAAGCATTGAGCTGCCTTTTGTCCAGTTTTGTGAGGTTTCAGCCAGTAACTAGTAGTTTATTGGTCGTTTTGGGCCAGTTTCTAGCTTTTTCCAGCCCCTGGTATAAAACTTTCAGCTTGTACCTACTCAGCACAGACTCCACGTGGGCCAGCAGAGTAATCCAGGCTGCAGAGAGCTGAATAAGCGACTTTTCTTGATACTAAGTATAATTTTTGTTGCTTTCCACATCTGAATACCTAGCGACTGTATTTCGCCTGCCTTTCTGTTACATTGAAGCTGTTTTTACTGCATTTAACTTAATATTGCACTTGGAATCCTTGTTTGTTACTATTTGACTGTAGTTGTAGCAAATTCTTCTGTGTAAGCTGTAGTAGCTGATTCATAGCATTTATAAGTGTTCGCTGTACCTGTTTCTGCCTGTTTTGTGAAAAAAAAAAAAAAAGAAAGAAAAAAAAATATCTCTTGTTTTTCCTGCTTTACTAGTTTAGTCCAGTTTCAGAGTTGCTGATTCCTGGGCTTTGGTTGTAGTTCCTGTGTACTGTTTCCTTGCCTTATTTGGGGGAAGCGAAGCTACCTTGCTTTCCTGCTTTACTAGTTTAGTCCAGTTTCAGAGTTGCTGATTCCTGGGCTTTGGTTGTAGTTCCTGTGTACTGTTTCCTTGCCTTATTTGGGGGGAGGGAAGCTACCTTGCTTACCAGTGGGAGTGGGAAGCATTGAGCTGCCTTTTGTCCAGTTTTGTGAGGTTTCAGCCAGTAACTAGTAGTTTATTGGTCGTTTTGGGCCAGTTTCTAGCTTTTTCCAGCCCCCTGGTATAAAACTTTCGGCTTGTACCTACTCAGCACAGACTCCACGTGGGCCAGCAGAGTAATCCAGGCTGCAGAGAGCTGAATAAGCGACTTTTCTTGATACTAAGTATATTTTTGTTGCTTTCCACATCTGAATACCTAGCAACTGTATTTCGCCTGCCTTTCTGTTACATTGAAGCTGTTTTTACTGCATTTAACTTAATATTGCACTTGGAATCCTTGTTTGTTACTATTTGACTGTAGTTGTAGCAAATTCTTCTGTGTAAGCTGTAGTAGCTGATTCATAGCATTTATAAGTGTTTGCTGTACCTGTTTCTGCCTGTTTTGTGAAAAAAAAAGAAAAAAAGAAAAAAATATCTCTTGTTTTTCCTGCTTTACTAGTTTAGTCCAGTTTCAGAGTTGCTGATTCCTGGGCTTTGGTTGTAGTTCCTGTGTACTGTTTCCTTGCCTTATTTGGGTGAAGGGAAGCTACCTTGCTTTCCTGCTTTACTAGTTTAGTCCAGTTTCAGAGTTGCTGATTCCTGGGCTTTGGTTGTAGTTCCTGTGTACTGTTTCCTTGCCTTATTTGGGGAAGGGAAGCTACCTTGCTTACCAGTGGGAGTGGGAAGCATTGAGCTGCCTTTGTCCAGTTTTGTGAGGTTTCAGCCAGTAACTAGTAGTTTATTGGTCGTTTTGGGCCAGTTTCTAGCTTTTTCCAGCCGCCTGGTATAAAACTTTCAGCTTGTACCTACTCAGCACAGACTCCACGTGGGCCAGCAGAGTAATCCAGGCTGCAGAGAGCTGAATAAGCGACTTTTCTTGATACTAAGTATATTTTATGTTGCTTTCCACATCTGAATACCTAGCAACTGTAATTCGCCTGCCTTTCTGTTACATTGAAGCTGTTTTTACTGCATTTAACTTAATATTGCACTTGGAATCCTTGTTTGTTACTATTTGACTGTAGTTGTAGCAAATTCTTCTGTGTAAGCTGTAGTAGCTGATTCATAGCATTTATAAGTGTTTGCTGTACCTGTTTCTGCCTGTTTTGTGAAAAAAAAGAAAAAAAGAAAAAATATCTCTTGTTTTTCCTGCTTTACTAGTTTAGTCCAGTTTCAGAGTTGCTGATTCCTGGGCTTTGGTTGTAGTTCCTGTGTACTGTTTCCTTGCCTTATTTGGGGGAAGGGAAGCTACCTTGCTTTCCTGCTTTACTAGTTTAGTCCAGTTTCAGAGTTGCTGATTCCTGGGCTTTGGTTGTAGTTCCTGTGTACTGTTTCCTTGCCTTATTTGGGGAAGGGAAGCTACCTTGCTTACCAGTGGGAGTGGGAAGCATTGAGCTGCCTTTGTCCAGTTTTGTGAGGTTTCAGCCAGTAACTAGTAGTTTATTGGTCGTTTTGGGCCAGTTTCTAGCTTTTTCCAGCCCCCTGGTATAAAACGCGCTAAACGCTAGCGATTTAGAGCGATTTAGCGGTGCTGCCACTGTTGCACACTAGGGCAGTGCCGGTTAAGCAGGTTTAAACTATTCGGCTACCTAAAGTCCACTCTTCAAATTTTCCCTTAAAACTACCTTCCTCGAACTATACTACTGATCAAATCAGCGTATCCTATAACTAAAGATCAACTCTACTTGACTCCAAGTAGACTATTCTCTATCTATTAAACCTAGCACTTGCTCCTACAGTACTTATTACCTTGATACGGCACTCTTGTCATAGATAGTACCCCAAAAGGCAACCCCCATTTCTCGGTCACCCACGTCCCCGGAATCTTTTTAAAGTTTTTCGTCTACCCTTCTAGCATGTCGAGGGATCAGTTGCTAGTGTCCTCTCCTGCTCAGCTGGTGAACCTGGGAATATTGAGGCAATGTTTCAATTGCCTCATGTACACAGACAACCCTTTCCTCCTCCCACAAAACACAAATACATGCGAGAGATGCAACTATACTGCCAAACTGGAGGCTGAGCTCTCTCAACATAGGACTGGCAAGACCAGTCAGGAGGAGAAGGTTACCACACACACTATAGACCCAGTCTCACATAGTACCATTACAACCTCAAATCATACACATAAACACACAAAGACATACTCGGAGGCTCTGATCAAAAATCTACCAAAACAGCAGAGGCCACCAAAGCAGACACCCAAACAACCACCACCTCAGAACACAACACCTGCAACACATAGACCTCACAGTCAGAGTGTCAAACAGTCACAGCCCTTAAGGCCAAACACAATGCCAGACACACTAGTCATTGGTGACTCCATAGTCAGACACACTGATGTCCCGCTCACCAGACTGAGTAAGGAGAAGGTCACAGTAAGCTGCCGTTCGGGCGCTAGAATCCGCCACATAACGCAAGCACTCAGGTCTCTCAACAGCAGGTACAAATATGACTCAGTCATTGTCCACGCTGGTGTAAACGACCTGAGACCTACCTCCTTGGACTACATGAATAGAGACATTGAGGAGCTCTCTGATTATGTAGCCCAGGCAGGTATGACCCTGACCTTGAGCAGTATCCTACCTTCACCAAGAATGATGCCACAATACAGAGATAAGATGATCAGCTTTAACAATTGGCTTAAACACTGGTGTCATTCAAAGGGGATCCAATATCTGTCTGCCTGGGATGACATGCTGGACAAGCCACACTGCTTCGCAAGGGACGGCTTGCACCTGTCACCCCTGGGATTCCGGATATTGGCAAAGGCTCTTGCCTCCCCCATAGTGCCTTTTTTAGGCAAGGCTCAAATTCTAAACCTACCACCCTAGAACACAAAAAAGGAAAAAAACTAAGGGTAATGCTGCTCAATGCCAGAAGTTTAAATCTCAAAATGCACGCACTCGAGGCCCTTCTCAGTATGGAGAACATCGATGTCTGTGCTGTGACAGAAACCTGGTTCAAGGCTCCTGAGAGCACCCCAGCGCTATCAGGTTTTACCTCATATCATGCCCGCCCCAAAATCCGGACAATACCAAGAAAGGAGGGGGTATCCATATTCATCAAGGACACCCACACCTCAAGACTGGTGGCAACGCACGATGCATCGGAGACCATCCAGGTGCAATTAACCATAGGCAAGACTGCTCTGCAAATTGTAGCATGTTACAGGCCACCCTCACAAACTCAGGAAACTCACATGGCCTTCCTGAAAACACTAGAGGGATAAATGTATCACCAAACACCATCATACTAGGTGACTTCAATTACCCTAATATAGACTGGGAACACTACTCAAGCCCAAACACCCTAGCCCAAAAGTTCCTGGAATTCATAAACTCAAATGCCATGGAACAACTAGTCACCATCCCCACAAGAGGAGATAACATACTTGATCTCATCATCATGAACATGGGAGCACAATGTTCAACACCGAAGTATACCCCTCACTGGTGAGATCAGATCACAAACTAATCTCGCTGGAGGTCCTCATCCCACCCCACCTGAAATAAAAAGACCACAGTAAAGAACTTCTCAAAAGCCGACTTCACACTTCTAAAGACTAGTGTGGTCTCCTTTCAGGCCCCGAGCCGGCGGAAAACAATACTCAAGCCGCTGAATCACTTACAAACGCCTTCTACCAGCACCTGCAGGACTGCATGGATAAGGCAATCCCAAGCAAAACAAAGACTCTTTGTACCAAAGGCAAGCGTCCAGTCTGGTGGACCCCAGCCATAAACAAACTCTACAACAAAAGGAGGAAGCTACTACAAGATAGAGCAAAATCCTTAAAAGGTAAGACACCCTTGATCACTATAAGTAAAAACTAAGAGCTCTCATAAAATCATCCAAAGCAAATTTCGAGAGAAAAATAGCTAAAGACTCAAAAGACAATCATAAGGCCTTCTTTAGCTATGTTAGAAACCTAGGAGGAAACTCCCAGATATGCTCAGAACTAGTTCAAAATGATGTGAAGATTACTGATCCTACAGACATTGCCAACATACTGGCTGACAGGTTCAGTGCAAACTTCTCCCCTCCCCAAAAGGAGAGATATCTATACCAAATGAGTGCAGCCCCCAAACATCTCCAGCCCAAGTGAGAACTGCTCTCTCCAAAGCAAAAACACAGCATCCATGGGACCCGATGGTGTCCCCGGCTGTGTGCTCCACTTAACTCAATGAGGAATTAAACCCACAGCTAGGACAGCTGTTTAATCAAAGTCTTACCTCTGGATACGCACCCAGGAGTGGCGCACTGCAACTGTGGTCCCACTTCACAAAGGCGGTGCCTCCACAGACCCTGGAAATTACCAGCCCATTAGCTTGACAAGCCTTATCTGCAAAGCCATGGAGAGGATCATAATGGACCTCATAAATAAAGACATAGGAATTTGCAGACTTTGGATCCAACCCAGTTTGTCTTTGTCAAAGGCAGATCATGCCTTTTAAACTTGGTTGACTTTTGAAACAGTCACCAAAGCCATTGATGAGGGAAAGGCAGTCCATACAGCCTACCTCGATCTGGCTAAGGCCTTCGATACAATACCCCACTCGGGTATCATTGAAAAACTCATCAGCTTAAATGTTAACCCATACATCACAAGATGGGTTGCAAACTGGCTGAGTGACAGAACCCACAGGGTCAGAGTTGCTGGCGCCATGTCAGACTCAAAGCCTGTCACAAGTGTTGTCCCACAGGGCTCAGTCCTGGGCCCACTCTTGTTTGGCATCTACTTTTCCAAGTACAAGCAAACACAGGAGGGTTATGGCTGACAAAGTTTGCAGATGACTGCAAACTGGGCCATAGTAGAAAACACATCTGACACAGATATCCTTCAGAAGGGTCTCACAGAAACGGATAACTGGTGCCAGAGCCACGGCCTAAAGTTAAATGCCAAAAATGCATAGTCATACCCTTCGGGAAAAACAAGGTTACCCCTAGCTACCAAATAGGTGGCAATCCACTGAGCACAGAAGAAGTTATCAGGGACCTGGGGACCCAGGTTGATAGTAGTCTGTCATTCGACACCCATGTAGCTAAAGTAGTTAGGAAGTCCTTCTACATTGCCCACCTTATCATGAAGGGATTCTCATCTAGATCAAGGGAGGTCATAGTCTCCCTTTACTCATCACTCATCAGACCAATGATTGAGTACAATGCCCCATTCGGAATGTATCTGACCCGACACTTGCAGCAGCTGGAGAGGCCACAAAAGTTCCTCACCAAAAGGATAAAGGGTCTCAAAATCTGTCCTATGCTGCCCGACTGAAAGAACTCCAGCTCTATTCAGTCGCACCGCTTGCTCAGAGGTGACCTTTGCCTAACATACAAGGCCATGTCAAACCCAGATTTGATGAATATGCTTCACCTCAAAAATCTAGATCCATCAGAGCCACAAGGGCGGAGACTTAAACCTCGACATGGCTATTAATAGGACGTGCTGGAGGGATAGATTCATCACCCAAAGACTCCCTATGCTGTGGAACAAAATCCCGGTACATGTGAGGCAGAGCACCTCGCTGGCCTTGTTCAAGAGAAATCTTGACCAATGGATGGGAGATCGCAGATATACCCCAGGAATTACCTCAGTGTCACTGCTCGACAGAGGCACAGCAAAATAATGGGTATAGTTCCCCATACTAAAGGGGTGGCGTAAGCCACAAAACAATGGGCTAGGCTTATAAATGCCCTCGGGCAGATAGCCTAGTATGAACCTATGAACCTATGAACCTATGTGTACAATATGCAGGGGTCCATGTGTTAGGTTGTCATGTGTTCAATATTTCGTGGAAGTGGTCAGGATGTGGGCATGGAGGGTTGTGTCTTGGTGGCCTATGGGCAGTACTGTGGATGACAGGGCCATGTTCCGACAACTGCAGTACCAACCACAATGTTTCTCAGCAATACTCATGTCAGCAGTCATCCATACTCACTGTCCAGATGTTAATATCTGTCACTGTCTGAAAGATGGACATGCCATGAATGTAGGCCCATACATTCACACAGTACACAGGTGGAAGTGCCCTAGACAGAGTGCATAAAATATAATTGTCAACTGCACACACCTTTGGAATTGTACATACAGGTTAGCAGCATATTAGCTGACTGTGTAGTATGGAATTTTGATGTAGTCCGGACAATCACTGGCAGACCACAAAAGGCACAGTTATGAAGTAATGAAAGAATGCCTATGTCCCCACACAAGACAGCATAAGGGGAATGTCCCAGGTATATCTGTGAGTCAGCTGCAAGAAACTTTCACATGCACGCAGCTCACCCTACCATCAGCCACAGGTTTATCACAGGTCATATCCTTGCTGTTGGGAATGAGTACAGTATGACCCCACTTCTGTACAGAAATACCCACAGAATGCAGCATGCTAAAGAGGTGTCCCATGCAGGTGTGTCCCTATCTGTAAGCAGGACCCTGCCTGCATCCAGACCAATGGGTCAATATGTACAGGAACTATTGCCATTAACACCTCGCACACTTACCCCATCACTCAAGAGGAATCCACTGGCTCGCAGCCTGGGAATATAGGAGTGACAGAATGCACCGGCCTGCTACAGATGGCCTGCATCACTACCAAATGGCCTACAGTCCTCTATCAAAGGCCTGTGGCTCACCTGTTGTGCCAATGTATGGTATCTCATGGGGCCCCAACTAACAAACTAACACAGTCAACAGAACACAAATGCAAGGCCATGTTATCAAATCCCAGTAGCATGCCCCCCATGTCCTACTGCATGAAATGTGGAAAAATCCATAAATACTGCTGGGATGAAGGGCCAACTATAGGGATACTTCCCAGATATTGTTCACATAATGTTAGGACGAGGATAGAATAACAGAGTGTGGGGGGTGTAGAAGCATGGACGTCATGGAGTGTGTAAAGTCTGAAACTCTGATGTGTGCCCACTACCCCTACCTGCAAACCCAGTAATGGGTGGCTACAAACCTGCTCATAAACCACAATATGAAGGGGAACTGACCAGATATATGAGCCCTGCCTCTGGTAACCTGGGTGAATCTGTACAGCTGAGAGGTATGGCCACAGCAGGATATGGCCATTGTGTTAAAAGTCGATATATGTACAGGAAGGGGATCCTCAGCCACCATACTACCAAGGTATTGGACCATTTACACAGACCCATCAGCAAGTGTCTGTAGATACCCCTCCAGAATGGCAGGGGTGTGCAAGAATGTGTAGGCTGCAGACCACTATACTGGACTCAGCCTTATTCATCTTGCATTTCCCAGTAAAGACTCAGTGTACCACTCAACCACAGCCCATAAGGCAAAACAACATACCCAAAACACTAGTCATAGGTGACTCTATAGTCAGGCACACTGATGTCCTACTCACCAGACTAAACAAGGAGAAGGTTATTGTCAGCTGCCTGTCAGATGCCAGGATCTGCCACATAACCCATGACTCAGGTCACTCCACAACAAGTACAAATATGACTCTGTCATTGTCCATGTTGGTGTGAATGACCTGAGATGTTCCTCCCTGGACTACATGAAAAGAGACATGGAAGAGCTCTCTGATCTTGTAGCCCAGGCAGGTATGACCCTAGCCCTGAGTATCATCCTGCCATCACCCAGAATGATACTGCAATTCAAGGACAAAATGACTGACTTCAGCAATTGGCTAAGCCTCTGGTGTCATTCTAAGGGGATCCAGTATCTATCTGCCTGGGACGACATGGTCGACAGACCATGATGTTTTGCCAGAGATGGCCTGCACCTGTCACCCCTGGGATTCCAGATACTGGCTAAGGCTCTTGCCATCCCTATAGTGCCTTTTTTGACAAATTCACCACCGCAACAGGAACAGGCAAGCAAAAACTGATGGTAATGCTACTCAGTGCTAGAAGTCTAAATCTCAAAATGCACTCTGTCGTGGCACTCCTTAAAATGGAGAACATCGATATCTGTGCAGTGACTGAGACCTGGTTCAAGGCTCCAGAGTGCACCCCTGCATTACCAGACTATAAATAATACCACACTTTTTGGTCACCTAACCTGGACCGGAACACCAAAGGCAGAGGTGTGTCCATATTCATTAAGGATATCCACACCTCCAGGCTAGTTGCTCAGCATAATGCATCCGAGGTTATCCAAGTGCAGCTAACTCTGGGCAAAACTGCAATCCAAATTGTGGCTTGCTACAGATCCCCCACCATGCTCCAGGATTCCCACTCCTCTTTTCTTGATATACTGGAAAATATTAGGGTTCAACCAAACACCCTAATAATGGGCAATTTCAACTACCCCACCATTAACTGGGAAAATGACTCATGTCCCAACTCCTTCGTTCAACGCTTTATGGAATTCATAAATTCCAATGCCCTGGATCAAGTTATCCACACCCCCACAGGGAAAACAATATCCTAGACCTAGTCATTACCAATATGAGTGACCGATGTTCCACACCTGAAGTCAACTCCTTGTTGGTCAGATCCGACCATAAGCTAATCAGTCTAGATATCCACATCCTGCCCCCACCCCCATTAAGGAAACCATGGTAACAAATGTCTCCAAAGCCAACTTCATGCTTCTTAAGACAGAAGTGGTGAACGTTATGACACCTATGCAGATGGACAATACTGTTACGACTGTTGAATCCTACACAAATGCACTCTATAAGCACTTACATGAGCACATGGATCATGCTATCCCAAACAGAACCAAGATGCTATCCTCCAAAAAAAGGAAGCCAATCTGGTGGTCCCCTGCCATAAACAAACTCTACAACAGATGGAAGAAACTGTTGTAAAAGAGAGTAAAATCCCATGAGTGGAGGAGCTCCCCGGTCAGCCTCAGTAAGAAGCTGAGATCCCTTATAAGATCCTCTAAAGCTAGCTACAAAAACAAAATCACCACTGATTCTAGGGACAACCACAAAGCATTCTATAGCTATGTCAAGAATCTCAATAGCAACACCCAGATCTGCTCTGAGTTACAGCACAACAGCATGAAAATTACAGAACCAACTGATATTGCCAACATCCTGGCAGATAGGTTCAGTGCTAACTTTACCTCCCTCTCACCCCCTAAAGGGCCCATATCTATACAGGAAGAATGCAGAGTCCCTGTAATCACAACTATGCAGGTAAAAGCTGCACTCTCTAAAGCCAAAAACACAGCATCCATGGGACCAGACAACATCCCAGGCTGCATTTTACATGAACTTCAGAACGAGCTGGCTCCCCACCTAAGCACCATGTTCAATCACAGCCACATGTCAGGCTTTGTGCTCACTGAATGATGCACAGCAGCAGTTATCCCACTTCAAAAAGGGGGAGCCACCACTGATCCCAGGAACTATCACCCTATTAGCTTGACAAGCCTTCTCTGTAAGGCCATGGAACTCATAAACAAAGACATTGGTAACCTCCAAACTCTGAACCCTACCCAGTTCAGGTTTGTGAAAGGCAGATCATGCCTCCTGAACCTGATCGACTTCTTTGAGGCAGTCACCAAAGCCATAGATAAAGGTAAGGTGGTTCACACAGCATATCTCGCCAAGGCAATCAACACCATCCTCCATTCTGGAATTATAGCTAAACTCACTAAACTAGGTATAAATCCTTATGTCACAAGATGGGTTGCCAACTGGCTCACTGACAGAATCCACATTGTAAAAGTTGCTGACTACAAATCTGACTTCAAACCAGTGACAAGTGGAGTACCACAAGGTTCAGTCCTGGGACCTCTCCTGTTTGGTATCTACTTCTCTGAAGTACTGGCTAACACAGAAGGCCTTTGGCTAATGAAGTTCACAGATGACTGCAAACTAGGAGCCATAGTTGAGTCCCCAAATTATGTGGACATCCTACAGAAGGGCTTCACTGAGACAGATGCCTGGTATCAGAGCCATGGCCTCAAGCTCAATGCCAAAAAGTGCATTGTCATCCCCTTTGGAAAAACTCAATACTCATGAACTGCCACATAGGCGGCAGTCTACTTAATGCCGAATGTGTGATAAGAGACCTTGGGACCCAGGTGGACACTAGTCTCTCCTCTGATAATCACATCACCACAGTAGTTAGGAAATCCTTCTAAGTGGCACACCTCATCACAAAAGGGTTCTCATCCAGGAAAAAAGAGGTCATTGTTCCCCTCTACTTGACACTCATTAGACCCATTATAGAGTACAACGCCCCTTTTAGAACGTACCTCACAAGACATCTGCAGCAGCTGGAAAGGCCACAGAAGTACCTCACAAAGAGGATTACTGGCCTCAAACAGATGCCCTACACTGACCATCTCAAAAAACTCCAGCTTTACTCCATAGCACATCACCTGCTCTGAGGTGATCTCTGCCTAACATATAGGGCTATGCCAAACCCAGAGCTGTTGGACATGGTACAACTAAAGAAATCCCAATCCCTCTGAGCTACACATTCTAGGGACCTAAACATTCTCACCAGAATAAACAGGACATGCTGGAGGGAGATTTTTGTCCCAGAGACTTCCCATACTCTGGAACAAGCTACCCATCTATGTCAAGCAACGTTCCTCATTAGCAGTCTTCAAGAAAAATCTTGATGAGTGGATGGGAAATAGAAAATACATGCCGGGGATCACTTCTGTGTCTCTGCTCGACAGTGGCACAGGAAAATAACTTTCTTGGGTGGCATAAGCCAGGGAACCTTGTTGGCTAGGCTTACTTAGTCCCTTGGGCTGATAGCCTAGTACCTACCTATGAGCCTATGAACCTAAATAGCTGTGACCAAATAATTATATCGGTCAGTAGTCGATGACATAATGCATCAAAGTATAAAACAGTGCATATGTCTGAATATCCCTGCTAACACCAGCCATATAACACAAGCAGCACAGACAGAAATATTTACAGTATCACCCTATCTGTCACCCATTGTGACTCCATATTGTCAACCTATCTACAGATATCCTGCAGAAACAGGTTGCTATCTGTAGGTTGAGAACACCAAACCCTGGACTGGAGTACAACCCTACCTGGAATGGATTCACACACTCAGTACAGAAGGTCATACTGGGCATGTTCCTACACTTAGAGAAATGAAGCCCATCTCTGACAACACAGTGGACTATACATATCTGTCATTTGCAGATGTCTGTGCACACATTTATACTTTACACACACATTAGATAGGAATACTCCCACATATCCAAGGCCAACACACTATAATATGTCACACATACACACACAGAGATGTGGGGAAAAGGGAGACAGACAGTGACAGGTAAAATTCCATTATGAGGCCTGTCCCACCAGCTACACATCGAATTGGCCGCTATCACGTGATGTGCTGATGTCAATCACTGTAGACATTCCTATTGGTAGCCCTCAGCCCTATAGTGTTTGTGGTGCTTGTGATAACTGAGTAACACAATAGTACAAATCAGTATTCATGTAGCATTTGTATACTCAGTCCTGTCAAATGTAAAGTTGTCTGTGACTGAGTGTGTGTGTGTGTTTCCAGAGGAATGATTTATGGCCCATTCACATACACTGCACTTCCTATTGCCCATGTTAGCACTCCTGCTGATGACAGTCACCTTGAAATAAACCATCAGCCAAATGTCAACCCTTTAAGCTCTGTAGCACTTGTGATAACTGTGCAATACTGTAGTGTAGCAAACTAGTTAAGTAGGAGTTCTAATCCCATAGATGGCAACTTTGATAATGTGTATGTGTGTGTCTTTGTTGACACCTGATTTTGTGGTCATTCACACTTACTACACTTCTACACTTCCCTTACCCCTCCTTTAGCTTTGTAGCTGATGTCAGTCACCTTCAAAGATACAGTTGGACAGCTCTCCAACATGTAAGCTCTGTGGCACTTGTAATAGCTGTGTAACACTATAGTACCAATACCATAGCTAGGTAGGGGTTTGAATCTCAGTACTGGCAAGTGTGTGTGTGGGTGCTGGTGTGATTGTGTAACTAAGATCCATTACATGGTGGGGTTTGCTACATTTTCATATTGAGAACTCATATGTCCCAATGTCATATTACAAGGCCAACAGTTGTCAAACACAGTACAGGTTGTTTAGACAACCCACAGCCATACATTTATATATAGGCAACCATTATAATACCCAGAGACCTCTCTCCACCCACGGATCATACACAAACATGCTTGGCTCTATCTCTCTTCCTTTCCTTCTTTCCCTCTGTCTCTCTCTCTCTCTCTCTCTCTCTCTCCCTCTCTGGTAGATGTGGAAAACTGCATCTGTTTTACATAGGCAGCTGCTTGACTTTAGTAGGTAATGCTCATGATCAGCTGATGGTCTGTACATGAATTGGAGTCCTCCACTTTCCACTTGCTAATTGCATGTGGAACACTTGTGATATCATTCCTATAGCCAATTGCATGGAAACACAAAATAAGTAAGCACTGCAAGTGGGTGTTGGTCCTTCTCCTTCACTGTGAGCAGGTCTTCATGTGGGTGCTTGACAAACAGCATCACAGAGGGTAGTTAGAAATACTTTTTACAACAAACACTGTGGAGACAGGCCAACAAACTGGAGGGGAATGTTCCAGACATGGGGACAGAATGTAAGTACTGCTGTTCTACATTTGAAGTAATGTTGGCTTAACAGGGTTTGTAGTGCCTGCTGTATTTGCAATTACATGTGTATTCCCCATAGGTAAATTGGGTTAGTGTTGTGGCAGTCTGCCTGTCATGTAGACAGTGCTCGGTGACATGACTAGCAGCTCAGTGTATTTACCCTATTGTGATGTTATGTCCAGATATTTGTCAGATGTACTGTTGCCTGGCCATCATACATGTTGTGGATTTCTGACAAAGCTGTGGGCTGGTGTGAAGATGTAGGGACCTCTGCTCCTTCAGTTAATATGTGCTAGGACAGACAGAAGGGTGTGCATGCATCAACTGTGTGAGCTTATCTAGTCCAGTATTTCTGATATATCCCCATTTTCATGGCTTTAAACATCCCCTTTGTCAGGCTTGTTCCACATTTCTTGCACTAAGGTGTTCTGTGTATACTTCCTGACTGACCAGATTGTTTCAGACTATCCATGTATATTGCTCATATTTCTTCTGTATTCCACAGGATCATTACTGTGATTTCTGTGGTACTTCACTATGATGATTTTATGATGTCTGTCAGTAACTGATGGCATACATGTCAGTTTCAGAAGAGCCTTCCTTCACAACATGTATGTTGACATAACCCATGTCACTGTAGCAACATTCTACGTTTATAACTGCAATACATACATTACGTTCCCTTGCACTAAGAGGTTGAGAGTTATGGTGCTGAGGTATGACTCCACTACATGTCATAGGCATATGTTTTATATATATATATATATATATATATATATATATATATATATAGAGAGAGAGAGAGAGAGAGAAATAGAAATATATACCAATATATATATATATGTGTGTGTGTGTGTGTGTGTGTGTGTGTGTGTGTGTGTGTGTATGAATATGTATAGATATCTACATATGTATAAACATATATCTATTTCCTTTTATGTGTAAACATGAGTGCTGTATATACCTTCTCAGATGTATCCCACCATATTATTCTATGTGTATATTTACATATAAGAACATGACTGATTCAACACTATTTTCACTTATAAGTACTAAACAATTGTAGTAGTCAAAGCAGTTGTTCACTACTATTCAGTATGTGTACTGAATGATATAATTGAAAAAGAACAACAGACATCTTCACAGATCAGATGGCTTAGTGGTTAACTGCTGTGACTATAGTGTAGAGGGTCCTGGGTTCAAGGGCTGTTTATTTTGTTGCTAGGCAGAACAAGGACTGTTGGATACAGAGTGGTTAAGGAAGTTTTGAGCAGCTTTAAGTGGGTTTGCACTATGGTAAGTGGTGCTAATGTACGGTTAAATGAAAAGGCACTTACACTGTGTAGGCTTCACTTACCAGTATGCAAATCTGCTTAGCATTTACATTTAAGAAATGCTTACACCTGCTAAGCATGGCTCAGCCCTGGTAACCAACGATCACATTCTAGTCTGATAAAATAGCAGGGTAATGACATCTTTAATAAGTGTATTTAATTTCAAATACATAACATGCTTCTAAATGCTGTCATTACAGTAACAAGGGGTGTGAGTATATTGTATGGGACACCTGAGTATACAAGGGTAGTACCACAATCTTTTCTCTTTGTATGTGTTTCATACTTGGGTAGTATCCCAGGTTATATTCAGTCACACTTGTATGTATTGTATCATTACATTACTACTTTTAACAGTGCTTTTCCAAGTAAGAGTAGATTGCAGATTATAATACTGGAACCATACACCCCTGCATGCAAAGCTGGACTCTGAGTACTGACTATTGTGTTCTTAGTGTTTAACCTGTATGTTTTTATGCATCTCCTATTGAATATTGATCTGATATGTTGATATTAACTGTAGACTACTATGTTTTTAGGACATGTCATTGAGGACTGCTGTCATGTAGTAATGGCATACCTATCAGTTTCAGACGTCTATCTGTCAAAACATTCATCCTAATGCGTAACCTGTTGGCTAGCTACTTTCTGTCTGTCCTCTGTACAGATCTGCAGATGTCAGGTATTCATCTTGACTGCTTACAGGCAATCTCTGATTGACTGACGTGTTTGCCAGGCTGTCTTATGAATGCCACAGCTAGGAAACCCCACTCTGTATGCACCACATGCCATGGATACCTCAACCAGACTACCACAGTCAACAGAACATGTTTAGGTACAGGTCCATAACCCAGACACTGGCCATGTTATGCAATATATGTTGCATACATGTCAACTGGAGCACCTCACTATCCCTCTACAAGAGAAAACCAGATGAGTGGATGTTGAATTTAACTGTCACCCTGGGGAATCACTCAAGTGGCATAAGTTGATAGATGGCCTGCTGACAAATGTCAGGTGGCATGATACCATTGTACTCACATGCCCTACTCTTATCATCTCTCCATGGACATTAGCCTGGTACACACCCAGGAACACCTGCACCTATGGACCGCAGTACTGATAAATGTGTGTGTGCATTATTGAGTATAACAGTGTCTGTATCTTTGTAAACTTGTAGTTGAAAATCCTCTGAGGATCTTCTCACCCACTACACTCCCACTGATATACTTAGAAAGGGCTGCTGTAATTCACATTAAATATACCTTGTGACACTCTTCCCCATATAGGGTACCTGGAGCTTGCAGTGCCAGCATAACACTATTCTGCAAATGGGTAGATAGCCATGGGTTACCCTCTGAGTCCTTGAAAATGTGAGTATGTGTGTGTGTATGTGTGTTCAATTGTGTGTGAGTGTGCATATTTGTAGGACACAGCATTCTGAAGCCACATTCTCCAAATACAGTAAACCTTGCCATACATTATAAGGGATGATGATGCTGCTGACATTAGGAGAGCCATGACAAACCCTCACTTTACTATCCCTGTGGCATGTGCAATAAATGCATATCCCTGTAGTAGCACTGATTAGATAGACAAGGGTTTGTATTGCAGTCCTGGTCAATGTGTGATTGTGGGTATGTCAGAGCATTACCATGGGTTTCAGTGAGTACAATATCCAATGCGGGGTGTGGGTGCTGGGTATACTGTATTTACACCATGTTATCCCCAGTACATGTCCCAAGGTCCACTGTATGAGGACCGTTTTCACCATCAACCATACAGGTAACTGATTACACTATCCAGCCCAATGATGCATGTGCTGTGTGCAAAAACTCTGTATGGACTCATTGACAAGGTAGTAAGCACTGCTAACCCCACATTTGTCAAATGTATCTGTGACTGTATGTGTCTGTCAATGTGTATATGACAATATATCATACTATGTATTTCTCATTAACACCCAGTACATCCCCCATTACCATACTGTACAAGGCCCAATGTTGTTCTTCACTTAACAGGAAACTTGGGATGCACCTCACCCTAAAAGCTCTGTGGTGTGTGCAATTAAGGCCAAACACATTAGTAGCAATAAGTACCTAAGTAGGGGTTCTACTCTCAGTATTGCCAAGTAAGTGTGTGTGTATGTGAAGGGATCTACTTCAGTTTGCAGAAAAGTTATGTCCTAGGAGATCATTTGTCAGAGAACTAACTGATAAAAGGTAACATTTCAAAGCAATCATCTTGTGGAAATTCATTCCATCAAAACTAGTAGTGGATGTGTAAATGCCCTCTTCTCCACTGTACAGCTGTACAGCGATACTGGAGTTGGTATATATAGTTGGGTGTGGTTGTGGGCACAGCCACCCACATTGGGGTTATTGTTGTGTGTATCCCCCACTTAGTGTACTGTTATACTGTACAGTTTATGTTAACAGTTTAAGTAGTTGTTAATCACAGTATGTGTGGTTCTGCACCACCCCACTCCCTCCAAAGTGGGGGACTGTGCCACCTATACCAGCACACCTATGTTTACCAACTCCAGGATTTCACTACATTGGGGAAGAAGACATATACCCTGCCAGTACCATTGTCAATGACATTAAACTGGTGGACTGATTATTTCTTGATGTGATGTTTTGGCAATTTGGTCTTGGTGGAATTACATAGGCCAAAATGAGTTCACTGCATAATGAACATCCATGTGAACAGTATTCTATGTGTATTACATCAACACCAAAGCCTCTGTGTGTATGTTATTCTTGAACATTTGGTGTGTGCCACCCAGTACACTTACCATTGTCCACTGTAGAAGAGTTGTTTACATCAGCCTCCATGCACTCACCTGAATACACCCCTCAGACCTATCAGCCATGTGGCACATGCAGTAACTGTTATACAGACCTGTTACTTGTGTTCAGCTGTGCCAGGGATATGTCACAGTCAATGTGTCACCACAGTGCCACACCCCTTGTAGGAAAGGACAGCAGACTAACATCCTGCTGACACACAGACACCCTAGAACACAAAAATAATAGATTATGGAGACCACAATCAGTCAGTGTTAATGACAGCTATAGTGCATCATGGCTGGACAGCTACACACCCTGACATGTAAGCATTAATCATTCTAGCTGGCAATACATTAAACAGCATTACATTGTTAAACCTTAGTACATTCACCCTGTGCATCAGAACCATATTAGCATGTCCCTGCATTGATGGCATGGATGACAGGGATGTGGCACAGGTATCATCATATGCACAGGGTGTGTTGTGCGTTTGCCAGAGGCCTAGGCTGAGCCATTTGGTTGACATCATGCATGTGGGTTAGGGGGTTCTTTATTAAATGGGTTGTGCAGACGTGGTGTGTGTAGTTATGGAGGTGTCCTAGCTGTGCTTGTGATGTGTGTGTGTGTATGTATGCACACGTTTCTGCCATGTGGCTGCCCTATACAGGAGTTTGTTGGACAGCTGCAGACCATACATGTCAGGGTGTACAGTTCATCGTGTCCAACCATGAACACGGGAACTCTGCCTGCCAGAGGTTACATGGGCACTACCAGGCAGAATCCCAGTTATGGTACTCTCCCCGATGATGACAATTGTCTGCTGGATCTGCGTCTCTGTTGGGACCAACCAGGACCACGTGCACATGGCCTGCTGCATTGTGGTGTGGACAGCACCCCCCCCTGCAGTGCTGGTGCTGCTACTGCCACTACGGGAGCAGCCATGAGTTGTTGCATGTCAACGTAGACCTCCACCTGTTGGCGTTGCTGACCTACGTCCAAGTGGCCGATGCCCTACTCCCACCATGTGCTCTACCACAGACATCACACTGTTGAGGATTCTCATCATCTCACTCAACCCTCTATTCATGACCTCTGAGAAATAACGGTGGGCACCTGCAACATCATGGATGTAGTCACGTACAGCAGGAAGAATAGCCCTCTGGAGCCTCAGACTATCTCTGGTGTAACATTCCATACATGCCTGTGCCTCCATGATGGCCTGAAACATGTGTCTGGTGACACCTGCTGTGGCACCTCTGCCAGGGACATGATGGCCAGCAGCCCTCCTATCAGCACTTCTGTACATCTGCCTGTGTGGTACCTCACCAGACATCTGGCTATGGCTGCTGTGTACAGACACACTTGCCATAGTCACCACACTTTCCTGTCCCATGCCACCACCTGCCAACTGTCCCTCTTCTATGTCCACTGGTGATGGGGTATGTATGGGCATTGTGACTGTGTGTGGGGATGGGGTGGACAAAAGTGGGATGTCAACCAATGGCACAGATTCAGCTTGACAACCCTGTCTGTGCCTCACTATGCCTATCTTCATTGTCAGAGTGTATATGGACACTAACATCAGTTTGCCTGCAGGAGGGACCCTGAACCACCTTGCCACCTGTGAGGGGCAGACAAGAAATGTATATTAATACCTGTATGTTATGGTTTACGTACACACATGCTGTACACACACACACACACACACACACACACACACACACACACACACACACACACACACACACACACACATGTGAGGTGGCACAAAGATATATTACACAGACATCTCATTACCCCACATTAAGCATGCATGACAGATGGCACTCAACAGCATGCAGTGCAGCCATACTCAATCCTTGTTACCAACATTATATATCTCTATGATGCATGAGTTGTGTTAGTAGGTGATGCTACTTCCCCTGGAGCACACTGCACCCATGTACACAGTATTGCTGTGCACCTGCTCAGCACCCTGGCATGTACTGTGCACCATACCTCACAAGTGTACACACCATTGCTGAATGTGTATTTGTGCAGCAGTTATATTTGCGCTGTTGCTCACAGCCACTATGTGTTTGTCTGACACATACCTGGGATGATATGAGGACTGATGTCAGTCATTAATGCCTGTCCTTTGATTTGCAGATCTCATCATCAGCAGTGCATGTATGTGCAATAAAATCCGGTTACACTGACAACCTTCAAAGCTTAATGTGGATATGAGGAGTGCACACACCCTTGTTGACATGCCAGCCTCTTCTATGATTTGAAATGGGGCCACAATACTGCATTTGCTAGCATTACGCAGACCTGATAAGTGACATATGACCTGTGCAATCCAATGCAATATCAAACAAATGTGTTAGTCATTCAGATGCTGAATGAGATACATACAATATGTGGTTTGTATAAGTGTGCACACCCTTAACACAATGGTTCATTGAAGCACTTGTTAAGTGAACTACAGCAGTCACTATTCCTGGAAGGGGTATACAAGCATGGCCCATCTTCACTTGCCATTATTTGGTCACTCTACCCTACAAATGTCCCCCAACTCTGCCAGATTGCAAGGTCAGCTCATGTGCACAGCCCTTGGATGTCACACAGTGGCTTCACTATTGCTGTAGAGTCAGGGTTATGTCTTGCACAATTCATAACCTTCACTGTGTTCAGATATAGCCATTCTTAGCAAGCTTTGGGTGTATGCTTCATTTCACTGCTGTGTTTCAGGCTGACACCCCTCCCCATCCTCAGCCTTATTGCAGATGCTTGACAACTATGGACCACACATGAGTGTTATTTTGCAGTGTTCCAAATTTCAAACACCATGTCTACCGGCTGAGTTCCAATTAATGAACAGCAAACCTAAAGGTCTACACTGGCACCAGCAAGCTAAATATTGGGGATGGTAGCCCTGAGGTGGAGTGAGGTGTTGCTTGTGCACCACATGTATCTTTATGAATACTGTCTGTAGGTTTTGTCTTGGTCTCATGACACCATTACACATTGCAACACATGCCTTTGGGAGACTTGATGTTATGCGTATGCTACCTGTAGAGAGCCCTGGATGAAGTATCATGTGGGACAACTTTTCCATCTGAATACCCTAACCCATAGGCCACACTTATGCAGAATCCAGGCAATTGTCGACACAGGTACTACACGGGCAGTGCTTGCTAGCCATTCTTGCAAGTCCCTCAGTGTTGCTGCATGTTTTTGGGCAGCCTCCATGAACAGTTTGCAACATGTTTTGTCATCTATTTTGGATGAGTATCTGTTTATTTTCTACATCAATGTTGTCCCATACTTCATACATACATACATGACTGTATGCACTGGTTGCCATGGTATATGCAATGGTGAGGTAAGGCTACTTTTCCCACTCCTGGTTGCTACCTTTCAGATATGGGATCCATTTCATGGTTTGTAAGATGTGTGCAAGTCATGGCTGCCTCTGTTGCAGGTGAGTGGGCAAATGTCAAGGACATACGTCTTGGACAGCAGACCATTACTTGGTGTGACTTTGAGGCCCTGTACTTGATGGAAGGTGTGTACTCAAGAAGAGTGAATGCTGTCAGTACATCACAAGCTGCTTCCACAATATGTTTTTGGAGTGTGTGCACACATACTTCCAGTGTTTGTTAAGGTATGTATTCCCCATATTTGTTGTCCTAACATAGGATTCCATATTACACATTCATTGCTCATGTTAGCATCACATTACAGGTTGTAAAATGTGTGGAATGTGGTATTGTGATTTGCCATTGTAATAGTGGTGTATACACTGTTGTGGCCACTGTATAAGGGGAATGTTTTCGACATGTCCCTACTGTAGGCCATTTGTCCCACTATTATGTTCATCTCTGTCCATACATCTTGCACTGACAAGTTGTTAGGTATACTGCAGGACTCTTACATACACTTTAGAGAAGCCACCATCATAACCACTGTGATGCAATGCAGTTAACACCAACAATAAGTGAACATGTACAGCATGCATTATGGGTAGGTGTGTTAAATGTGTGCATGGCAAATAGCATGGCCATAACATGGCTGGTGTATTGGCAAACCTGAACAAAACAACTCCATACTCACCAGCTACAGGCTGCTGCCCCAGTTTTATGCCAGAGGGGCCTAAATAGTTGTGTGAGAGAAGTAATGTCAGTAGCCACACCTGTGGCATTGATACAGGGTGGGAGCAGCATTTCAGCACATCAACAGTACAAACCCACAATACTAGAGATTACGCACATCTGTTCATTACTACACTGCAGCAACAGACTATCTTATCTGACATATGCATGTAGATACTTTACAGATGAAAATGGATAAGCAACAGTGGTCTAGTAATGTGTCATGGGGCCTTACCTGCATGCTCCTCATCCATGTGCTTTTGTGGGGTCATGTTCCAATTGCACAAGTACCATGCATTGGGTGCCCCAAGGCTGGCGAGGAGATCCTCAGCATGTGTCAGTGGGGGCTGGATGGCATGAACCCCAGTTGTGGCTAACTGGCCCTCCTAACTGCAGCAGCATGCTGACGGGCATGGCGGATCAGGTCTGTGCAGTGATGCTGCACCTGCTCATAATTTTGGTGGTGCAGGCTGACATCGTTTATCCTGTGGACAAGCTCATTCCACAAGGCGGTCCTCTTCTGAAGATCCTGGGCCCTGTGGTCAAAGAGGATAGTATGATGCATGATGAGGTATTGGATGATTGCATTGTTTTCCAGGTTTGTGAATGCAGGCAGATGTTCCCAGGACATTGTACCTGGAAGACATAAACAGGAAAAAAGGTCACAGGACCTCATATGGTTGTCCACATGCACATCAACAGTGTATATTACTTGCAAATAATCTAGACTATACTATAACACTGTAAGCTATCATGGCTTTGACATCTTGCATTACACCCCTGGCCCTGACCTGTCCAGTTCCCCCAATGTTGGACACTTACTGGCATAATCCACTTTTCACCATTCATTTCTGTGTAGAGGGATGACAGTGGCCATCTTCCATGTGGATGGTGTGTGGATGGTGGCATGTGTGTGTTTGACTGTATTGTGTGATGGAACCGTGAGCACATGCCTGTGTTCATGTAGGAGGCAAACTGTGATGCTCTCATGTCCCATGGCGACTTGCTGTTGCAGTCATCAGTTGGCATTATGTTCATGCTCCCCATTGATGCGGGCAGGAGTGAGGTTGATGTGCATATCCCCCTGTACTAATGTTGTGGACAGGGTGCCACTGTTCCCATCTATCCTGTCTGATGCAGGTTGCCTGTATCCAAGGCATGTGTGTAAGAGGTGTGCTTTACCCCCAGTACAGGTTGACTTTTGTTATCGGTTCTGAGACTGTGTACATATGTGTAGACATGGTTGCAATTGGCCTTGGTGGTTTGGATATGTCTGATTTCTAGTCATAGTCAGCCTTACAGGAAGTCACCTGTGAACCTACATGCTTGCTCAGATAGAGGTGCACTTGCTTCCAAGTTGTGGTCTGCACCTACGTGTCCCTGTACAGCCACTATAGCAACCTATTATGTGCTTTGTGTCTTGGTGCTGCCCACCAAGGGGGATTACTCTGTCATTGGTGGAGGATGGTTGTACAGATAAAATACTGCTGATTCCATATAGCTACAGCATATATGAAGTGTACACAACCCTGTTACAATGCATGGTACTTGTGCAATTGGAACATGACCCCACAAAAGCACACGTCAACACAATACTCACCTGTGATGTGTCCTATAGCCTGCTCAGTTCAGTAGGGAACATAACAACCTGCCTGTGGACACATATGGGAATTAATACTCAGTACAGTAAGCCAGTTGAATGTGTGTGCACACCCTTCCACTGATATCTTGTGTAAACACCTGCTGAGATGATTACAGCATCAATTTGTCTTGGTTTGTACTCTAACAACATATCACATTTTCACTTGGCAATGGTTGCTCACCTTCCATGAAACAGATTTGTTTATTTTTCAATAGAATTGTACAGGTTATGGGTCACATTTCAGGTGAGAAACATTTTGACATGACTTTCTATGGTCTCATTAGCATACAGCAGACAGGCCTGGCATTCCAACAGGGGTGTGTATACTTTGATATCCAGTGTATATTGGTGTTGATATAGCTGTTAGTGGTAGGCATGGATAGTGGGTCATAACACAGTTGTACACTTCTCTGATTACTACATGATAAGCATGCCTACTGTAGTACCCATATCAGTGTCATGGCAATGCAACAATCAGTAGCAGTGCACATTTTATTTTGTTGTATGCCGTGACAGTGATATTACACACATGTGCAACATGCACATCCTATTTTCCAGACTGCTTGTGACCCATGTTATTACTTCTGTGCCTTTCAGCTGAACATACACATACATACACATGCTCTGGGGATACCTGGTATACATTTGTGTTCTATGTCTTTATGGCACACTGTATTTGCAGTATTGCAGCTCAATCATACGTCTCAACCTGTTATGCCAGGACTTCTGATCATTTGTCCACATCACTGGGTGAAAAAACAGGGAAGTCAATTTTGATAAAGTATTAATACAGATGCCATAACACAAATATATATGTAAGTGACTACATATATCTGTCACAACTGTGAACATTGTCCAGAAGAACACTGTACAGTTGAATGTTATTAATTCAATATATCACATGCAGTTTAACAGACACATCTCCAACAGTGCTTTAGTATGCTCATGCCCTATATAGGTATCATAGATTTACAATACAAACATGTATAATACTCATATTAACAGGTAGCATATGGATATGGGCAACATCCCATTAACTGGCCTAGCAGTGGCACAGACACAACTGTTTGACAGACACTCTAGTGGTTGCCATATGTAAGCTGTCCTTTCCCATGGTGTGTCAGGCTCCTCAGCTGTGACCCAACCTATCCACCTCTTAGAGCATCACATGTGGACAAAGCCTAATATAAAGGGGGGGTATATAGGGACAGATTGTAGATATGCCTATTACAAACCTATGAAGTTTTTAGCATGATACATTTCGCATTACCATGATTGTTCTGAAGGTGGTGGGGTCTGAAACTCATGTGTCTGTCATGACTTCATTACTTCCATCACCAGCTATTTGCCAGACTAATATAGATGTTTGGAGGAACAGAACAAGCACTGTGATAGCTAAATTATGACATTCTGTGAAGATCTGCACAGTTGACAGGTATGGCCCACTGCAGACAGAGCCAGATGCTATGTCCATAGCATTTGTTCAGCATGACATCATTACAGCAAGTATTGATGGCACATATGCATCTTTCATAATCATCTATCCCATTATTACAGACCAAGTACTACATTCAATTACATGTTTACATGTTTCACATACCTGGTATATCTTCAGGTTCCTTCTGTGTACAGGATGTCTTCTTGTTTCTTATTTTGAGGTTTTGTTTATGTGTTTTTTTTTTTGTGTCAGCGTGTCTCTCTTTCTCTCTCTCTTACAACAGGACTTGTGGACACAGGACAACTACATGTTTGTATAAGGTTCCAGATCTAGAGACAGTGTGTAAGTATTGCTGTTATATGCATTAAATACTGCTAGTTTTACAGTATTTGTGTGTACATGCTAGTTTTCCATGGAATGCAGTCTGTCTGCATAGCTCTCAACTGTGGGCCTATCCATGGCCAGAGTATTGGCTCTTATGTTTTGTCTGTTCCCCACACACGTTTTGTTCATGACATATCAGTGGCATTCTCTCCGTTGATTGCTATCAGTACATGGCAACATCCATTTGTGTTTCTGACTTCATATTCCTGAGTAAGGGTATGTTGCAAACAATTGTATAACACCAGCCACTTTCACAGTGTATAACAGCAATATTTCAAATATGGCCCTATGTTTCAGCCTCTGTCCTCCACTTATATGCCAGGCTTTGTCCAGATGTCATGCAGTAAGAGGTTGATAGGTATGGTCTATGATTATTTAGTGCTGGCATTCCTCCTATCATTCCAGTGATGTTGTGGACTCCCACACAAGTTGTGGGGTAGGGTCCATATATATGAGGGCTACAGCTGGACAAAACATGTGTGATCCTGTACAATCTGGAGGTCAGTGTATAGAGAACACTGTTATATGCCCTTGTAAGACATTTTTTTGGGGAGGGGTATTAAATGTTTTTAACCTAGGCTGTTACAACATGTGAGGAATATCAGTAATAAGAAACATAAAGGTATATGGCTGTACATTTTCATACATTTCACCATGGGAACAGTGGTGGGTTAGAGCTTACTGTCTTGCACACAGTTCTGTTTGTCAGTGTGATAGTGACATTTTACGTTAAGCATTGTTATGTAATGGATACATTTACATTGTGACAATTGATACTTTCCCCCCCTAGGTGGTTGACTACAGAATGTAATTGGAGGCTGTTGAACTACATCTGTAATTATAAGTGTTGATTCTTCAGGGCAAGTGTGTTTTTTACTGTTGTACTACTTGAAGGCTTTAGCCTAGACAGCAAAGTATGTTATGTTTTGCAGATTACAGTATCCAAAAAGAATAAAGCTAGTGCTTAGCCAAAT